>NC_069502.1:320007680-320307680 GCF_027579735.1 Bombina bombina | reverse complement strand
TATAAATATGATTTAGATTTATTTAATTAATATTTAAGTTAGGGGGGTGTTAGGGTTAGTGTTAGACTTAGGTTTAGGGTTTAATAATTTTATTACAGTGGCGGCGGTGTAGTGGGGGGCAAGATAGGGGTTAATAAATTTAAGATAGGTTGCGGCGGGTTCAGGGAGCGGCGGTTTAGGGGTTAAACTATTTATTTATTTGCAGCGAGGTGCGGGATCGGCAGGATAGGGGTTAATAACTTTATTACAGAGGGCGGCGGTATAGGGGGGGCAGGATAGGGGTTAATAGGTATAATGTAGGTGGCGGTGGGCTCCGGGAGCGGCGGTTTAGGGGTTAAGACATTTATTATAGTTGCGGTGGGCTCCGGGAGCGGCGGTTTAGGGGTTAATAGGGATAGAGTAGCTTTAGGGGGTAATAACTTTATTTAGTTGCGGCGGTGTAGGGGGGCAGATTAGTGGTGTTTAGACTCGGGGTACGTGTTAGGGTGTTAGGTGTAGACAGCTCCCATAGAAATCAATGGGATGTCTGGCAGCAGCGAACTTGTACTTTCGCTATGGTCAGACTCCCATTGATTCCTATGGGATCCGCTGCCTCCAGGCTGGCGGTTTGAAAACCAGGTACGCTGGGCCGTAAAAGTGCCGAGCGTACCTGCTAGTTTTTTGATAACTAGCAAAAGTAGTGAGATTGTGCCGCACAATCGGAACATCTGGAGTGACGTAAGAATCGATCTGTGTCGGACAGAGTCCGGCGGATCGAAGTTTACGTCACAAAATTCTACTTTTGCCGGTCTGAAGCCTTTGATAACTAAGGCGAATCAGCCTCGCTACAAATACGCTGCGGAATTCCAGCGTATTTGAGGTTGACGGCTTGATAACTAGGCCCCTCTGTGCTACATAGAATTCATCTTTAAGGATGAAATGCTATCAGACCTATAGCCACATTGTGTGATCATGCTGAACCCCACTGTTATACAGTATTAAGGTCCCATATAAAATCATGACAGCCACTTCAGAACCTTTTGAATTGGTGCACTCCTGGACTGCAGGAAGTAGTTAGATTCCCGCTATATATAGGTCTGCCATGCAAAGTTACATTTTACTATGGGAGAGAGTGGTTTGTGCATTATTATAGTATCAAGCTCACCCTATATGTGGGATTTACTCAGATTAAAGGGACAGTCAACCCAAATTGACACTGTGACACTGCCCTGATTGGAACATGCCCTGACACTGCCCTGATATGGTATATTAATGCCACACTGAGGTGCCAAACTAAGCTTAGTTGTTAAATATTTAACTGCTCTGCCGAGTACACTAACAGCTCTAGTATCTAGCAGCGTAACATAACTCATTATTGCCTAGAGTTGAATGGCGTTGAGTGCGGTATAACTCCGCTATCTGGCTTTGATCTAATTGTTGCCAATAAACAGTGCAGTACTTATTGCTACTATATGGCTACAACCTTGAACTGAGTAGTTGAATTAGGTATTATACCTGCACTTAATAGCGGTGCGTCTCATATAGCACTACTGCTTAGTCTTCCATATTTCAACACTGCTGTAACTTTAATCTCAGTCTTAATAGCAGCAACTGTCCATTGCCAAACAAGGTTTTCTATATATCTTTACTACTATTAAGCACAGTATGCTGATTATATATATATATGAGACGCACCGCTATTAAGTGCAGGTATAATACCTAATTCAACTACTCAGTTCAAGGTTGTAGCTATATAGTAGCAATAAGTACTGCACTGTTTATTGGCAACAATTAGATCAAAGCCAGATAGCGGAGTTATACCGCACTCAACGCCATTCAACTCTAGGCAATAATGAGTTATGTTACGCTGCTAGATACTAGAGCTGTTAGTGTACTCGGCAGAGCAGTTAAATATTTAACAAGTAAGTTTAGTTCGGCACCTCAGTGTGGCATTAATATACCATATCAGGGCAGTGTCAGGGCATGTTCCAATCAGGGCAGTGTCACAGTGTCAATTTGGGTTGACTGTCCCTTTAAACTGAGTAAATCCCACATATAGGGTGAGCTTGATACTATAATAATGCACAAACCACTCTCTCCCATAGTAAAATCTAACTTTGCATGGCAGACCTATATTTAGCGGGAATCTACCTACTTCCTGCAGTCCAGGAGTGCACCAATTCAAAAGGTTCTGAAGTGGCTGTCATGATTTTATATGGGACCTTAATACTGTATAACAGTGGGGTTCAGCATGATCACACAATATTCTACAACCACTTTTTGTAGAAAGACAGCAGTCACAGTGACACTTCAGTTTTGCTTAGAACTAGCATAGCATTAGCAATGTGTTTCAATCAAAGGAAGACTAGTTTTTCGATGGAATCTACTACTTGAAAATGTATATTAATTTCATAAGGAAGACTAGTTTTTGGATGGAATATACTACTTGATAAGTTGATATTAATTTCATAAGGTCAGTCACTGACCTTATGAAATTAATATAAATTTATTAAGTTGTAGATTCCATCCAAAAACTAGTCTACCTTTGATTGAAATACATTGCTAATGCTGTGCTAGTTCTAAGCAAAACTGAAGTGTCACTGTGACTTACACAAATATAAATGCACTTACACCCCAATCTATTTATGATGCATATAAAAAATAAATTTGATTTAACCCTTCAGCTACCAAGGAAAGGCTAATTGTGGTGATTTAAGATAAAATGTGCCTGTTACTGACTGCAGTTTGAGCATTACTAGCGCCTAATTGGTTAATTTAGTTTATATATATATATATATATATATATATATATATATATATATATATATATATATATATATATATACACACATTTACACATATACATATATATATATATATATATATATACACATTTACACACACACACATATATACATACATATATATATATATATATATATATATATATATATATTTATACACACACACATAAATACATACATACATACACACACACATATCCCACACACACACACACATATATATATATATATATATATATATATATATATATATATATATATATATATATACACACACACACATACCCCACACGCATACATACCCCACACACACACACATACACACATACCCCACACACACTCATACCCCACACACACACAACACACATACCCCACACACACACATACCCCACACACAGGGTAATAGAAATACTTGTAAACAATTTTTATTTTTTTTAAGATGTTAATGCCTTATTTAGAATACCAAGGTATGGCAGCTACCTGTTGTAATAATGTTTGATTTATAGCCCCAACCATTATAAAAAGCAGTTAGGTAGTGTACATTGGCATGCCTTCTCATAAATGTGCATTTTATATGCAACGGAAAACAAATCTGGCATTATATTTAAACAAAAAGTACCTTAGTTACACCAAGTTACAATGAAAGTAAAGTTTAACTTTGCAGTTACATTATTTGCTGTAGACATTGATGTCTAATATTCACATAATCTTACATATAACAATACCATGAAAACCTAAAGCAAAAATGTATAGAAATGGGAAGCAACTGAAATGGTGTCATTGCTTAAGCTTAGTTGCAGACAGGTACTTACTGTAAGCTGGTTAGCTGCAAATTACAGTTGTCTGGTCTTTACTTTATACAATTTTAAATCCATATATTGAGGTATTGTGACACATGATGGTATGCCAAGCTTTGCTATTGAGCTCACGTAAACATGCACCACACCAATAGGAGTCAGCGGTCAAATCATAAATGATACCCGGTCCCCAGCCCCACTGCAATAAAATGATGCCCCCAGCACCCCTGCAATAAAATGATGCTCCCAGCAATAAAATGATGCCCCTAGCACCCCTGCAATAAAATTATGCTCACAGCCCCCTCAGTAATAAATTATCCCCCAGCAATAAATGATTCCCCCCAGCATCCCTGCAATAAAATTATGCTCCCCCTCTGTCATAAATGATGCCCCCAGCATTAAAATTATTCTCCCAGCCACCCTCTTTAATAAATTATGCGCCCAGCAATAAATTATTCCCCCCAGCCCCCCTGCAATCAAATTATGCCCCCAGCACACCTGCAATAAAATTATGCTCCCAGCCCCCCTCTGTCATAAATGATGTCCCCAGCATTAAAATTATTCTCCCAGCCCCCCTTTTTAATAAATTATGCCCCCAGCAATAAATTATTCCCCCCAGCCCTCCTGCAATAAAATTATGCCCCCAGCACCCCTGCAATAAAATAATGCTCCCACCCCCTTTCTGTAATAAATTATGCCCCCAGAAATAAATTCCCCCAGCACCCCTGCAATGAAATAATGCCCTGAGCCCCCCTGCAATAAATGATGCCACCAGCCCCACTGCAATAAATGATGCCCACAGCAATAAAATGAAGCCCCCAGGCCAGCCTCCCTGCAATAAAATTATGCCTCCAGCAATAAAATCATGCCCCCAGCCCTCCTTCAATAAAATTATGCCTCCAGCCATAAATGATGCCCCAGCCCACCTGCAATAAAATTATGCTCCCAGCCCCCCTTTGTAATAAATTATGCCCCCAGCCCGCTGCAAAAAATGATGCCCCCAGAACCCCTGCAATAAAATGATGCCCCCAGCACCCCTGCAATAAAATGATGCCCTCAAGCCCCGCTGCAATAAAATGATGCCCCCAGCC
Organism: Bombina bombina; assembly: GCF_027579735.1. Classification (NCBI taxonomy): domain Eukaryota; kingdom Metazoa; phylum Chordata; class Amphibia; order Anura; family Bombinatoridae; genus Bombina; species Bombina bombina. The sequence goes on along the minus strand of NC_069502.1, from coordinate 320,303,009 downwards.
CACTGCAATAAAATGATGCCTCCAGCCCGCTTCAATAAAATGATGCCCCCAGCACCCCTGCCATAAAATGATGCTCCTAGCAATAAAATGATGCCCTGAGCCCCCCTGCAATAAATGATGCTACCAGCCCCACTGCAATAAATGATGCCCATAGCAATAAAATGAAGCCCCAAGGCCAGCCCCCTGAAATAAAATGATGCCCCAGCAATATAATGATGTCCCCAACCCCCCTGCAATAAAATGATGTCCCCAGCCCCCCTGCAATAAAATGATGTCCCCAGCCCCCCTGCAATAAAATTAAGCCTCCAGCCATAAATGATGCACCCAGCCCCCCTGCAATAAATGAGGCCCCCAGCACCCTTGCAATAAAATGATGCTCCCAGAATTAAAATGATGCCCTGAGCCCCCCTGCAATAAATGATGCCTACAGCAATAAAATGATGCCCGAGCCCCCTGCAATAAATGATGTCCCCAACCCCCCTGCAATAAAATGATGTCCCCAGCCCCCCCTGCAATAAAATGATGCCCCAAGCCCCCCTGCAATAAAAGTATGTCCCCAGCCCCATCTGCAAAAAAAGTATGCCTCCAGCCATAAATGATGTCCCAGCCCCTCTACAATAAAATTATGCCCCCAGCCCCGCTGCAATAAAATGATGCCCCCAGCACCTCTGCAATAAAATGATGCTCCCAGCAATAAAATGATGCCCTGAGACCCCTGCAATAAATGATGCCACCAGCCCCACTTCAATAAATGATGCCCATAGCAATAAAATGAAGCCCCCAGGCCAGCCCCCCTGCAATAAAATGATGCCCCAGTCCCCCTGCAATAAAGTGATGTCCCCAGCCCCCCTTGCAATACAAATATGCCTCCAGCCATAAATGATGTCCCAGCCCCCCTACAATAAAATTATGCCCCCTGCACCCCTGCAATAAAAGGATGCCCCAGCAATAAATAGATGCCCCCAGCCCCCTTCAATAAAATGATGCCCTAAGCCCCCTGCAATAAATGATGCCACCAGTCCCACTGCAATAAATGATGCCCCCAGCAATAAAATGAAGCCCCCAGGCCAGCCTCCTGCAATAAAATGATGTCCCCAGCCCCCCTGCAATAAAATTAAGCCTCCAGCCATAAATGATGCACCCAGCCCCCCTGCAATAAATGAGGCCCCCAGCACCCTTGCAATAAAATGATGCTCCCAGAATTAAAATGATGCCCTGAGCCCCCCTGCAATAAATGATGCCTACAGCAATAAAATGATGCCCGAGCCCCCTGCAATAAATGATGTCCCCAACCCCCCTGCAATAAAATGATGTCCCCAGCCCCCCCTGCAATAAAATGATGCCCCAAGCCCCCCTGCAATAAAAGTATGTCCCCAGCCCCATCTGCAAAAAAAGTATGCCTCCAGCCATAAATGATGTCCCAGCCCCTCTACAATAAAATTATGCCCCCAGCCCCGCTGCAATAAAATGATGCCCCCAGCACCTCTGCAATAAAATGATGCTCCCAGCAATAAAATGATGCCCTGAGACCCCTGCAATAAATGATGCCACCAGCCCCACTTCAATAAATGATGCCCATAGCAATAAAATGAAGCCCCCAGGCCAGCCCCCCTGCAATAAAATGATGCCCCAGTCCCCCTGCAATAAAGTGATGTCCCCAGCCCCCCTTGCAATACAAATATGCCTCCAGCCATAAATGATGTCCCAGCCCCCCTACAATAAAATTATGCCCCCTGCACCCCTGCAATAAAAGGATGCCCCAGCAATAAATAGATGCCCCCAGCCCCCTTCAATAAAATGATGCCCTAAGCCCCCTGCAATAAATGATGCCACCAGTCCCACTGCAATAAATGATGCCCCCAGCAATAAAATGAAGCCCCCAGGCCAGCCTCCTGCAATAAAATGATGTCCCCAGCCCCCTCCCGCAATGAAATGATGTCCCCCAGCTCCCCCAGCAATAAAATGATGCCCCAAGCCCCCCTGCAATAAAATGATGCCACCAGCACCCCTGCAAAAAATTATTCCCCCAGCACCACTGCAAAAAAAGATGCACCAGCAATAATATGTGCTCCCCCTCGTGACCCCCCCTCGTGGCCCCCCCACAACCCCCCCTCGTGCCCCCCCACAACCCCCCCTCGCGCCCCCCCCAAACTAAAAACCCGCAGTTATCTGCACAATGGGGGCCAAAGCTGTCATCATTTTCTCTGTTCACATCTGCACTATTACATATAAAGTCAATATCTAAACTTGATAAAAACTGCAGTTTCTTTTCTTCGTCTAGCACTTCAATATATTCACTGCTGTGCATTCCCAGTGAGGATAGGAATGAATCTCATCTACTCTAGAATTGTAGTCTAACCACCACGTGACCCAGGCCCTCCCTAATAATGTAATAGAAAAAGATCCCTGCACTGGATAATTGAATGGTTATTCAAAAACAATTTAAATCACAAAAAAACAATGTCATTGTCATCATACGTGGGGCTCAAATCATTCACATTCTCCACCACTCAAACCGTGGATGTGGGTTGTTGTTTGAGTACTAGTTGGACTTGGAGGAGTATGTGAATAATTTGAGCCCCATATGACGACGTTGTTGTGAGTGATAGTGATTTATGTTGTTTTTGAATAAAAATATTCAATTATCCAGTGAGTGCTGGGAATCGTTCTGGGTCCTGGGATGATGATCCAAATCCATTCCATCTGATCAGTTTGAGCAACAAGTCAGTCTGACTCCTAAGCTAACTAACTAATGCTAAGCATGATGATTATCATTTCTCATGAGGATTGAGGAGTCATACGGTCATTACCACGAGTTGGCCCGGGTGCACCGGTGCAGCAGTGACAGACTGAGAGGAGTTTGTGCAATGTGCAGCTGAGCCTGCCCTGAGCTGAAACTGAATGATCAAATGAATGAATTACGGTACCTACATAAATAAAATTGCTCCGCTCCACTGTCTGACTGAGCCTGACTCCTGGGCTCCTCCTGATGGGTCACGGCTGACCGGGCTGACACAGTGACACTGTGACAGTGACTGCTCTCTCTGCTGCACAAACTAACACACGCTGTCGACTTAGACAGTAGTACTGACACTGAGCTCTGCTCTCTCACCTTTGTGTTTGTTGATCTGATGACTTGACGCCGGCGCACGTAACAACACTCAGAGGCGCTCAATCTGATTTCCCGAGGCTTGAAGAAACAAGCCTCCTGTGGGAGCAAGTATGGGCCGCAAGAGACTGCATTAGCTGTTATTCGCCACTGGGTGGCAGTCTCTAGCAGCCCATACAACACAATATATTCATATTGCGCAATGGAAGGATAGCTGGCCTCTACTTTCTTGCGCAATATGAATATATTGTAATTACTTAATATTACGTTTTTTTTTTTAAAGTATAACTGAATTTGGTGGAGATGGAGGGGTGGGGGGTAGGGGTGTCACCTTTTAATGCCCAAAAAAAATTTTGCAAAAAAAAACGATTTTATTTTTTATTTTTTTTATTTTAATAAAAAAGGCTGTAATACATCACATTGGCCAGGGAAGGCACTGCATCATCTGCCTCCTATGAGTGCACGTCACTGCCTACCAGATTACCAGGACATTTCCCGGTGGGCTGCAGCAGCTAGGACTGGAAAGCTACAATTTAAAGGGAAGATTAATGGATGCAATTGAACTGTAGGGTGCCTATATAACAATAAGCTGGCACTTTTATTTAATACAAAGTAATACACTTAATTCTGAAAAAAATATTGGAGGAAGGGGTATCCCAGTAACTCCCTTTGAGCAAAATGGATATGTGCATTCTACTGACTCAACAGAAAATAGGGCTGGTCTTTATGTTTTTCCAGGGCTGCTTTTTATTCCCAGTCCATCCCAGGTCTCACCTCCTTGTCTCCTGCAGTTCCTGCAGGTCAGTCTCACATAGGATGCATGCTGCATCCTCGTCAGTAAACGCGAAGTCCTCAATATCGTCAAAAAAATCCTCCTTATAGGAGTCCTGTGAATTAGTGGGTGTTTCCATTTCCTGGGTAGTAGAAATCACAAATATGGGTAAATGTCCTTTTCAATGCTATCCACTGATACATTTATGTAGTTCCATTATTTTTTTTCCTAGAAACAGTTGATATGTATTTATGTGTTTATATGTGTATATGTCTGTAATTAGACATATACACATATAAATACATATGTAGACACATATATTCACACACACACACACACACACACACACACATATATATATATAATAAAAAATATGAATTAGTCACAGCACTACCTGATTATCAACTGATAATCTGATTTAAAAAACAGGTGAATGTATCCATTAGTATAGCTTAGGGGGTGCAAGAGTCAAGTATTGCCTCACAAAATACTCAAACCAATCTATTAAATTATGACTCAGCATACCTTTTAGAATATAATGCTTAATTTTATTAAATCTAACTTAAATAACAGTGTATCAAAATCCAAACTCTCAGTCCATTCACACATACATCAATCATACTATAAAAGGATTCATTCCCAGGCGTCCCTGGGTGAATCAAAAAACAGCTGTCATCTTATGAGAAAAAAATGTTTCTGCTTAGAATCTGGAAACAGTTCAATATGGATATATATGAAAAATCCCTTGTATAAGAAAGGTAAGAACTGAGTCCAAACAATTATGGCTGTTAAGAACCACGTCACTTCCAATATATTTCTTAAAGGCAACTTAGCTCAAATACCGTCACTCTTTTCAAATTATAGTCCACTCTTCTTTATCTTTAGCATTCAATAAGCGCTCACCAGACCACAGACATACTCAAAGCGTGTTCAGCATAAAATTGCAGCTTATCATGTCATATATTCTTATGTCAGTGTGGTTAGTAAAGCAAGCTGGTTAATTAGTTCAGCGTGTATATTAGTTGCAAAGCCGTAAATCTGTAATTTTTCTCTTACAAACTCTCAACATTAAATTGTCCAACTTTCGATCCACACTTGCGGCAGGGAAGAGCTTGTCCTGAATATTTAAAGCAACAGCAAAGTTCATGCAAAATTAAATATGTGCACAGATATTAGTCGATGATTCCAAACGGCAGATAATACTCTGTATTAGAACAATGATCTGAATGTCCTATTATATGCAAGCACACATATCTCTTTGTATCAAATGTACATATGTTCATTCAGAGTGGCCATTACAAAACATGCATGTTAGTATGTAAACAGATACTTGCGATTCCGTTACTCTTCGAGTCGAATGTAGTTCCCAATTTTTAATCCACACTTGCGGAGGGGAGATGACTCATCCAAGCTTCCAAGCTTCTATCCGGTAACAGAGTGCGGTATGCGCCTTAATACGAGTGATTCCATCGTCTGCAAAAGCTTAATATCAGAAGTGTATCAGACAGCGTCTCAATCAGTTGATGAACAGCATAACAAACTCCGACGCGCGTTTCGGGACTCCGCCCTTTTTCAAGGAGTATACGTCATTGAAGACACAGCCTCTTAAAAAAGGCCCTAATATAATATTATTGGTTACTTCACACACACCTCACTTATACGTCACTCTCATTCATGTAAACACTCACTATTCTAAGATCTCCGTTAACCTATAACATTTGTAAAAAAGCGATAATGTAACTCTAACTTTTATTTACAATGTGCAGCAGGATTGATATACAACCTAGTACATCTTAGAATAGTGAGCGTTTACATGAATGAGAGTGACGTATAAGTGAGGTGTGTGAAGTAACCAATAACATTACACAAGGGCCTTTTTTAAGAGGCTGTGTCTTCAATGACGTATACTCCTTGAAAAAGGGCAGAGTCCCGAAACGCGCGTCAGAGTTTGTTATGCTGTTCATCAACTGATTGAGACGCTGTCTGATACACTTCCAATATTAAGCTTTTGCAGCCGATGGAATCACTCGTATTAAGGCGGATGCCGTACTCTGTTACCGGATAGAAGCTTGGAAGCTTAGATGAGTCAGCTCCCCTCCGCAAGTGTGGATTAAAAATTGGGAACTACATTCAACTCGAAGAGTAACGGAATTGCAAGTATCTGTTTACATACTAACATGCATGTTTTGTAATGGCCACTCTGAACGAACATATGTACATTTGATACAAAGAGATATGTGTGCTTACATATAATAGGACATTCAGATCATTGTTCTAATACAGAGTATTATATGCTGTTTGGAATCATCGACTAATATCTGTGCACATATTTAATTTTGCATGAACTTTGCTGTTGCTTTAAATGCTGTATTCGGGACAAGTTCTTCCCTGCCGCAACTGTGGATTGAAAGTGGGACAATTTAATGTTGAGAGTTTGTAAGAGAAAAATTATTGATTTACGGCTTTGCAACTAATATATACGGTGAACTAATTAACCAGCTTGCTTTACTAACCACACTGACATAAGAATATATGACATGATAAGCTGCAATTTTATGCTGAACATGCTTTGAGTATGTCTGTGGTCTGGTGAGCGCTTATTGAATGCTAAAGATAAAGAAGAGTGGACTATAATTTGAAAAGAGTGACGGTATTTGAGCTAAGTTGCCTTTAAGAAATATATTGGAAGTGACGTGGTTCTTAACAGCCATAATTGTTTGGACTCAGTTCTTACCTTTCTTATACAAGGGATTTTTCATATATTTCCATATTGAACTGTTTCCAGATTCTAAGCAGAAACATTTTTTTCTCATAAGATGACAGCTGTTTTTTGATTCACCCAGGGACGCCTGGGATTGAATCCTTTTATAGTATGATTGATGTATGTGTGAATGGACTGAGAGTTTGGATTTTGATACACTGTTATTTAAGTTAGATTTAATAAAATTAAGCATTATATTCTAAAAGGTGTGCTGAGTCATAATTTAATATATATATATATATATATATATATATATATATACACATACAGTTGTAAGAAAAAGTATGTGAACCCTTTGGAATGATATGGATTTCTGCACAAATTGGTCATAAAATGTGATCTGATCATCATCTAAGTCACAACAATAGACAATTACAGTCTGCTTAAACTAATAACACACAAAGAATGAAATGTTGCCATGTTTTTATTGAACACACCATGTAAACATTCACAGTGCAGGTGGAAAAAGAATGTGAACCCCTAGACTAATGACATCTCCAAGAGCTAATTGGAGTGAGATATCAGCCAACTGGAGTCCAATCAATGAGATGAGATTGGAGGTGTTTGTTACAGCTGCCCTGCCCTATAAAAAACACACACAAGTTCTGGTTTTGCTTTTCACAAGAAGCATTGCTTGATGTGAATGATGCCTCGCACAAAAGAGCTCTCAGAAGACCTATGATTAAGAATTGTTGACTTGCATAAAGCTGGAAAGGGTTATAAAAGTATCTCCAAAAGCCTTGCTGTTCATCAGTCCATGGTAAGACAAATTGTCTATAAATGGAGAAAGTTCAGCACTGCTGCTACTCTCCCTAGAAGTCGCCGTCCTGTAAAGATGACTGCAAGAGCACAGCGCAGACTGCTCAATGAGGAGAAGAATAATCCTAGTGTCAGCTAAAGACTTACAAAAGTCCCTGGCAAATACTAACATCCCTGTTAGCGAATCTACAATACGTAAAACACTAAACAAGAATGAATTTCATGGGCGGATACCACAGAGGAAGCCACTGCTGTCCAAACAAAACATTTCTGCACGTTTACAGTTTGCACAAGAGCACCTGGATGTTCCACAGCAGTACTGGCAAAATATTCTGTGGACAGATGAAACTAAAGTTGAGTTGTTTGGAAGAAACACACAACACTATGGCCCCTAATTATCAAAGTCTGGCGGACCTGATCCAACAGTGTGGATCAGATCCGTCAGACCTCGCTGAAAACGGAGAGCAATACGCCCTCCGTATTCAGCATTGCACTAGCAGCTCACAAGAGCTGCTGGTGCAACGCTGCCACCTGCAGACTCGCGGCCAATCGGCCGCCAGCAGGGGGTGTCAATCAACCCGATCGTACTCGATCGGGTTGATTTCCGGCGATGTCTGTCCGCCTGCTCAGAGCAGGTGGACAGGGTTATGGAGCAGCGGTCTTTGTGACTGCTGCTTCATAACTGCTGTTTCTGGCGAGTGTGAAGACTCGCCGGAAATACGGGCCGTCAAGCTCCTTTCAGAGCTTGATAGATAGGCCCCTATGTGTGGCAAAAAAGAGGCACAGCACACCAACATCAAAACCTCATCCCAACTGTGAAGTATGGTGGTGGGGGCATCATGGTTTGGGGCTGCTTTGCTGCGTCAGGGCCTGGACGGATTGCTATCAACGAAGGAAAAATGAATTCCCAAGTTTATCAAGACATTTTGCAGGAGAACTTAAGGCCATCTGTCTACCAGATGAAGCTCAACAAAAGATGGGTGTTGCAACAGGACAATGACCCAAAGCATAGAAGTAAATCAACAACAGAATGGCTTAAACAGAAGAAAATACGCCTTCTGAAGTGGCCCAGTCAGAGTCCTGACCTCAACCCGATTGAGATGCTGTGGCATGACCTCAAGAAAGCGATTCACACCAGACATCCCAAGAATATTGCTGAACTGAAACAGTCCTGTAAAGAGGAATGGTCAAGAATTACTCCTGACCATTGTGCACGTCTGATCTGCAACTACAGGAAATGTTTGGTTGAAGTTATTGCTGCCAAAGGAGGTTCAATCAGTTATTAAATCCAAGGGTTCACATACTTTTTCCACCTGCACTGTGAATGTTTACATGGTGTGTTCAATAAAAACATGGCAACATTTCATTCTTTGTGTGTTATTAGTTTAAGCAGACTGTGATTGTCTATTGTTGTGACTTAGATGATGATCAGATAACATTTTATGACCAATTTGTGCAGAAATCCATATCATTCCAAAGGGTTCACATACTTTTTCTTGCAACTGTACATATACATATTTATAAATGTATATGTATGTGTCTCTATGTTAAACCCTTAGCCTGTCTTTTTTTTATAAAACCTGAGACCTCATATCTTTGAGTCCTTATAACTTTTTTGTGCATTTTTTTAAAAATATATTTTTTTTAGATGGTGTTATTATGAGTGTAACTGTTCATTGTAATGCATTTTTAATGTGTTTTGTGACACTTGTTTGTTTTGCAAAACAGTAAATCAGAGCTTTGAGGATGCCCTATCCCAATGTGCCTTAACTTCGGGATATGAACTCCACACTCCCGATAGACCCCTTGTCACTCGCACATAACTGTTAGCGTGCCACTCGTAGCCTGGTCCTTAATGTTCATTAACTAAGATTCATATAAACATTTTAATGACTGCAAGATATAAGCAATATTGGATTTTTTTAATTCTTTGATCTGTTAAACAAGTCACAAGATAAATAGCAAAATCACATGTTTTAAAAGCACAAGACAAACATTGAGTTCAAATCAAATGCTTAATCGGCTTACTGTCAACATGGGAATTTAACAGTGTAATGATTGCTTGGATAAAAGGGATATAAAAGATCAATAGCAAAACACACTAATGTGATAGAGCATTTTATTGTTGCACTAATTCTTGCACAAAACTATGGGCTAGATTACAAGTGGTACATTTTTTTTATTCACAATTGCAAAAACTCCATTGGAGTTAAGTTTTTTGCATTAGTTGGGTTTCGTTAATATTACAAGTTCCAAAAAAACGTATTTTGCGGTAGCGTTAACCCGAACAGCACGGAAATCCTAACAAGTTTTCACATGTGCATGTTTTTATCACCCCATAGAAATCAATGGAGATAAAAAATAGAAAAAAAAACCTAACACTCGAGACCGCGCAAACACCATCTCATTTTCACATTCCCCATAGAAGTCAATGGAGAAAAACATAGTATATATTTGCATTATCAAATGTTAAAAATTTACAGTAAATACATAGTTAAAATTTTAGACATGTATATGTATGTATGTCTGTTAAATCCCTTTGCCATATATCTATAGTCAAGTCCGGAGTGTGTCAAAGTCACTGATTGGAGGCTATACATATATGCCCCTTCTGATTGGCACAGCAGTAGTATTCAGCCCAAGACTGTTAGTCATTGCTGGTCTGGAGATTACTTTAGAATTGTGTTTAACCCCTTAATACCATATTATTTTATGCTCATTAGTTCTACTATTTAATTGATCCTCCCATTCTTTATTAGTTAGGAAACATCTATTACATCAAAAACAAAATGAGGCTAGACAGCTGCCAGGTCAATAATATTTCTATGATGACTAACTGACATGAAACCACTTGCTTCAATGGTGGGATTTTACTCTTTCAAATGAGGGATTTTATAATATATTTCTATGCTGAGGGGTAATAAAAACAGCAAGACTGCCCCAAATTACTATGCTTTGAAGTATTTTTGTTTGTTATAACAATCAGGACAGGCACAGGGCCATTCAGTTAAAATGACAGAATTGTTGTTTTTTAATATTGGGCCTCTAGTTTCTCTATGTGTGATGGGGGATAACCTACCCCAATTATATTGTTTGATATGCCTATGGTTCTGTCAGGTAATTACTGTTTGCCATGGTGATCAGTTGATAGCCACATTGGCATTTGATCTCTCATTTGAAAGAGGGACCTCTTGCCTGTTGTACTGTTTGGAGTGCTAAGTTTCCTATTAAATCCCAGTGCACTGTGAAAGTGACCTAGTAGACAAGTGATTGCCATTTCCATGGCAATCTGCTGCTACCATTTGAAAGATAGTAATCTCTCTTTTTATGTGATAGGTATTGTGTGTGTGTTGTATGCTTGATTTAGGGGATAGGGAGCCACTGTCCCCACACAATTAATACATTAAGAATGTGCTAACAATGTGTATGGCCAACATTAGTAATGTTGGCCATACACCAGGGGTGTCCAAACTTTGCTCTCCAGAGGTTTTGGAACTACATTTCCCATGATGCTCAGCTAGATAAAATGCTGGCTGAGCATCATCGGAAATGTAGTTCCAAAACCTCTGGAGAGCAAAGTTTGGACACCCCTGGTGTATGGCCAACATTACTAATGACAAGGGTATAAGACCCCTCATTGGAGTCTCAGAGCCTCTGTGTTTATGTGAGATTACAATTTTTTTTTTAATTTCTTCAAAGTAGGGAACCCTGCTCACACTCACAAACTATGTCATTTTTTTTAATTTAATTTTTCAATTTATTAAATTCTTCTGTAGTGTAGCGGCCCCCCTCCAAGATCAATATTTCTAGATGTTACTGTGCCATAGTGTAGGGCCCCATCACTCCCTTCATAAACATTTTCTGCAGTGTAAGGAACCCCGCCCCTCCCTCCTCCCCATCCTCCGCTCAGCCGATCGACCTGCCTCCCTCCCACTGCTCCAACTTAACACCAACAATGATCAGTACAGAGAGTGACACAGACACTGTCACTTTTGTAGCGATCCATGATCTGCCTTTATATAGTAAGGAAGTTCTGATCGTGCTCCCTTACTATATGAAGGCAGATGCCTTCTGACATCTAATCTGACAGCGGGGACTGCAGCATGTGCCTCTGTTTTGGACATAGGTACTACGTCAACACAGTAGACTGGGCAAAGTACTGTGTGATATAGTACCTACGTTCAATTAGCACAAGGGATTAAAAGGGGATCCTAGGTTGACAACACATGGTCATCTTCTGTACTGAGAGATAATGCAGACAGCAACCAAGATTTCAGGGTTAAAGGACAGGCTTAAAGATGGAGCATTGACCGTCTTCTGATGCTAATATCTTGCAAAAGGAGCTGCAGATGCATGTATCTAATCTAAAGTCTTGGTTAAAGGGAGAGTAAAGTCAAAAATAAACTTAAATGGATTAGATATAACATACCATTTTAAGAAACTTTCCAATTTACTCCCTAGATGAGCTTAGGATCATGCATGTGTCTATAGCCATCTGGCAGCAATATTTGCAACAGTGTTTATAGCAATATTATACATAGTTGCAAACACTATGCCATAGAATGCACGATCCTAGGTTTCTATCAGCCTACCTTGGTTTACTCTTCAACAAGCATATTAACAGGACAATGCAAATGTCCTAATAGAAGTAAATTGGAAAGTAGAGAAACCTCTGAAGCACAAATGACAACACATGGTTGTCATTCATACAATGTATTTAGCATTAATTATGACCATGGCCTCTAGTTATGAAGCTCCGTACGTACCTGCCTTCGCCGGGCCCAATACGCTCGCCTAAGCTCGCCTCACATTGCCGTCATGGACCTGAATACGCTCACCAAAGTTATCAATAAATCTGTCAAAAAGCAGTGCACCAAGTACGGGGCGAAGAGCAGCGGACTGTGATAGTTATCAATTATCAATCTCGCTGCTCTTTGGCTTTTTTACAGCCTTATTGATACCCCTGTCACTAAGCACTCACACTATACTATACTGTTCTACCCCCTATACCGGTGCCCCCGCAACTAAATAAAGTTATTAACCCCTAAACCGCCGCTCCTAGACCCCGCCACAACTATAATAAATATATTAACCCCTAAACCGCCGCTCCCGGACCCCGCCGCAACTATAATAAATATGTTAACCCCTAAACCACCGCTCCCGGGCCCCGCCACAACTATAATAAATATGTTAACCCCTAAACCGCCGCTCCCGAACCCCACCGCCACCTACATAATACCTATTAACCCATATCCTTCACCCCCTATACCGCCGCCACCTATAATAAATTTATTAACCCCTATCCTGCCCCCCTTACACAGCCGCCACTATATTAAAATTATTAACCCCTAAACCTAAGTCTAACACTAACCTAACACCCCCCTAAATTAAATATTAAATAAATCTAAATAATATTACTCTTATTAACTAAATTAATCCTATTTAAAACTAAATACTTACCTATAAAATAAACCCTAATATAGCTACAATATAACTAATAATTACATTGTAACTATTTTAGGATTTATTTTTATTTTACAGGCAACTTTGTATACATTTTAACTAGGTACAACAGCTATTAAATAGTTTAAATAATTACAAAATTACTTGTAAAATAAATCCTAACCTAAGTTACAATTAAACCTAACACTACACTATCATTAAATTAATTATTCCAATTTAAAACTAAATACTTACCTGTAAAATAAACCCTAAGATAGCTACAATGTAATTAATAATTACATTGTAGCTATCTTAGGATTTATATTTATTTTGCAGGCAACTTTGTATTTATTTTAACTAGGTATAATAGTTATTAAATAGGTATTAACTATTTAATAACTACCTAGCTAAAAGAAATACAAAATTACCTGTAAAATAAATCCTAACCTAAGTTACACTTAAACCTAACACTACACTATCATTAAATTAATTAAATAAATTAGCTACCAATACCTACAATTAAATACAATTAAATAAACTAAACTAAATTACAAAAACAAACAAACAATAAATTACAGAAAATAAAAAAATATTACAAGAATTTTAAACTAATTACACCTAATCTAAGCCCCCTAATAAAATAAAAAAAATAAAAAATAGTAAAGTTCCTACCATATTCTAAGATCTCCCTACCTTGAGTCGTCTTCACCCAGCTGCGCCAAAGTCTTCATCCGATGGGGCAGAAGAGGACATCCAGACCGGCAGAAGTCTTCATCTTATCCGGGCAGAAGAGGACATCCAGACCGGCAGAAGTCTCCATCCTATCTGGGCAGAAGAGGACATCCGCACCGGCAGACATCTTCAGCCAATCGGATTGAACTTCAATCTGATTGGCTGATAGCATCAGCCAATCAGATTTTTCCTACCTTAATTCCGATTGGCTGATAGAATCCTATTAACCAATCGGAATTCGAGGGACTCCATCTTGGATGACGTCATTTAAAGGACCAGCCATTCGTCGGGTAGTCGTCGTGCAAGAAGGATGTTCCACGCCGGAGGTCTTGAAGATGGAGCCGCTCCTCGTCGGATGGATGAAGATAGAAGATGCCACTTGGATGAAGATGTCTGCCGGTCTGGATGTCCTCTTCTGCCCCATCGGATGAAGACTTCGGCCCAGCTGGGTGAAGACAACTCAAGGTAGGGAGATCTTCAGGGGGGTAGTGTTAGGTTTATTTAAGGGGGGTTTGGGTGGGTTAGAGTAGGGGTATGTGGGTGGTGGGTTTTAATGTGGGGGGGTTGTATTTTTTTTTACATGCAAAAGAGCTGATTACTTTGGGGCATGCCCCGCAAAAAGCCTTTTTAAGGGCTGGTAAAAGAGCTGATTACTTTGTAATGTAAAATAGGGTAGGGACTTTTATTATTTTTTTATTTTTTTATTTTATTAGTGGGCTTAGATTAGGTGTAATTAGTTTAAAATTCTTGTAATATTTTTTGATTTTCTGTAATTTAGGGGTTTTTTTTGTAATTTTGTTTAGTTTATTTAGTTGTATTTAATTGTAGGCAGTGGCATATTTAGGTTTTGTGCTGCCCTAGGCACTCAAAATTCTGCTGCCCCCCACCCAAAGGTTTTAGACCTTTTTTCCCCTTAATATTTTTTTGGGTCAGTGTGTAGAATGTTTTTTTTTTTTTCAATAACAATCCAAAAGAAAATGGGCTAGCAAAACACTTGCATACAGGTGGGTTGAATTGCATGCATCTCATACCATTTTATCCCTGAGAGAAGGGAGAGAAAAGAAGGGGTTGGGAGAGAATGGAGAGAAAGGAAAGCAGGAAAGGAGGGAGAGAGAGAGAAGAGAAAAGTGGGGAGGGAGAGGAGAAAAGGAGGGAGGGAGGGAGGGAGGGAGGGAGGGAGGGAGGGAAAGAAATAATGGAGTGAAAGAAGGTAGCGAGGGAAGGAAAGAAAGAAGGGAGGGGGTGAGTGAATTGAGGGAGGGAGGGAGAAAGGGACAGAAGGGAGAGAGGGAGGGAAAGAAGAATACACTTTAAAACAATCACTGCCCTTCACATGCAACAACATACAGTAATTACCATTTTTCAAGTAATGAAAAGTGTTCATTTACTATTTACTCTGTGTGTTCATTAAGGCAGAGAAAACTAGCTATTAGTAGCTAACATACATTAGCAATAAGAGTTTATGATTAGACATCACAAGCTGATCTAAGCAGCGCACAGACGCATCCAGTCTGTTAGTTACTAAGACCTGCAATAAGCACTGCACTTGCAGACCCACCACAGCTGACAAAGGGAGGCAGCATATCGGCACAAGGTCTTTTCCAGCCTCACCTTGTAAGCATATCCCCAGGCAAGATTCTCACCAAGAACACTTCTACTGCAAAAATGCTGGTGGCTCTAAATGAAGCAATGGTTTAAAGCAGCACTGCCTGTGAAGAGCGACCTTAATCAGCGCACGTGCCTTGTCTTCTCTGTAAAAGCCTGCACTTTATCACTCACTGTACTGTGTGCTGGCTTTTAGAGAGAGGATAGGGCAGATGTGCTGCCCCTCCCAAATCTTTTGCCCTAGGCACAGGCCTTGTTGGCCTAGGCCATAATACGCCCCTGATTGTAGGTATTGGTAGTTAATTTATTTAATTAATTTAATGATAGTGTAGTGTTAGGTTTAATTGTAACTTAGGTTAGGATTTATTTTACAGGTCATTTTGTATTTATTTTAGCTAGGTAGCTGTTAAATAGTTATTAAGTATTTAATAGCTATTGTACCTAGCTAAAATAAATACAAAGTTGCCTGTAAAATAAAAAGAAATCCTAAAATAGCTACAATGTAACTATTAGTTATATTGTAGCTATATTAGGCTTTATTTTATAGGTAAGTATTTAGTTTTAAATAGGATTAATTTAGTTAATAAGAGTAATATTATTTAGATTTATTTAATTAATATTTAAGTTAGGGGGTGTTAGTGTTAGACTTAGGTTTAGGGGTTAATAATTTTATTATAGTGGCGGCGGTGTAGGGGGGGCAGGATAGGGGTTAATAAATTTATTATAGGTGGCGGCGGTATAGGGGGGGCAGGATAGGGGTTAATAGGTATTATGTAGGTAGCGGCGGGGTCCGGGAGCAGCGGTTTAGGGGTTAACATATTTATTATAATTGCGGTGGGCTCCGGGAGCGGCGGTTTAGGGGTTAACATATTTATTATAGTTGCGGCAGGGTCCGGGAGCGGCGGTTTAGGGGTTAACATATTTATTATAGTTGCAGTGGGCTCCGGGATCGGCGGTTTAGGGGTTAACATATTTATTATAGTTGCGGCGGGGTCCAGGAGCGGCGGTTTTAGGGGGTAATAAATTTATTTAGCTGCGGCGGTGTAGGGGGGGACAGATTAGGGGTGTTTAACCTTGGGGTACATGTTAGGGTGTTAGGTGCAGACGTTTCCCATAGGAATCAATGGGATATCGGGCAGCAGCGAACATGAGCTTTCGCTGCTGTCAGACTCCCATTGATTCCTATGGGATCCGCCGCTTCCAGGGCGAGCGAACCTGGTAGTAGTTTGATAACTACCAAAAGTAGTCAGATTGTGCCGAACTTGTGTTCGGAACATCTGGAGTGACGTAAGCATCGATCTGTGTCAGATTGAGTCCGGCGGATCAAAGCTTACGTCACTATATTCTACTTTTGCCGGGCAATAGGGGTTGATAACTAAGGCGAATCAGCCTCGCCACAAATACGCTGCGGAATTCCAGTGTATTTGCGGTTGACGGCTTGATAACTAGAGGCCTATGTGTTATCATCCGGGGGCATTTACGGAGCTATAGAGGCAGTTATGGGATTATTGTATTTTATAAAAAATAACTGCTTTCACATAATACCTCCACAGCAGGTGGGTCTTGGGGGTTTCTAGTTTTAAAGGAGCTGAGATTGAAGGGTTTAAATACTTAAGCCCCCAACCTTTTTAACTTTCTGGCACTTATGGGTTTCCAAGGCTTTGTGTTGCTATCACGCAGGTAGCACAATGAATTCTTAAAGCACTTCCCCTGGGAGGATGACACATGGTTGTCGTCCGTACTTAAAACATTCTGTGGATGACAACCACTTGTCATCATGTGCACTTAAATGGGTAAAGAAACAGCAAACATCTAGTAATTACAACTTTTTTTCTGCAGCTTTACAGTAAATTAACATATAAGCAGAGTCTGAATGTTATTAGAACAACTTGTTTGTTACAATGGTTTTTCAATGGGCAAACTCATCTGCACTTTTAGAGGTGCCAATCGTGGCTTGTATGCTGAGAAAAAGGCGCTTTCCATTGTCACTGTGTTAAAAAAAATGTCCATTGTTTGGTTTCAGCAGAAATTATAGGTTAACCAACTGCAAATTAGCGACAGATATGTGACATGGTTAGGTTTGTGAAGACTGCCATGACCTCTTTTAGTTCCCAGGACTGGAAAATCAACCATTTTTAGACATGCATAACCTTATTAACCTATTGATCACCATAGACAGTTGCAAAGTATTGTGATGAATTGTGTCTGACAATCCAATGGTTATGTACACATAGGGGGGTAGTTATCAAGCCGTCTACTTTTCTTCGATCGCCGGCCCAATACGCCCGCCTAAGCTCGCCTACCTTCGCTGCCGCGGACCTTGAATACGTTCGCCTAAGTTATAAAATAAAGCTGTCAAAAAGCCGCGGGGCGATGAGCAGCGGACTGTGAGAGTTATCACTCATCCGATCTCGCTGCTCTTCGGCTGTTTGACAGCTTTATTGCTAGCCTGTCACTAAGCACTCACACTAAACTACACTGTTCTATCCCTATACCGGCGCCCCCGGAGACTCCCGCAACTCAATAAAGTTACTAACCCCTAAACCGCCGCTCCTAGACCCTGCCACAACTCTTATAAATGTATTAACCCCTAAACCGCCGCTCCTAGACCCTGCCGCAACTCTGATATATGTATTAACCCCTAAACTGCCGCTCCCGGACACCACTGCCACCTACATTATACCTAGTAACCCCTATCCTGCCCCCCCTATACCGTCGCCCTCTATAATAAAGTTATTAACCCCTATCCTGCTGATCCCGCACCTCGCCGCAACTAAATAAATAGTTTAACCCCTAAACCGCCACTCCCTGATACGCCGCAACCTATATTAAACCTATTAAACCCTATCCTGCTCCCCCTACACCGCCGCCACCTATAATAAATTTATTAACCCCTATCCTGCCCCCCACTGCACCGCCGCCACTGTAATAAAATTATTAACCCCTAAACCTAAGTCTAACACTAACCCTAATGCCCCCCTAACTTAAATATTAATTAAATAAATCTAAATAATATTTCTATTATTAACTAAATTAATCCTATTTAAAACTAAATACTTACCTTTAAAATAAACCCTAATATAGCTACAATATAAATAATAATTATATTCTAGCTATCTTAGGATTTATTTTTATTTTACAGGCAACTTTCAATTTATTTTAACTAGGTACAATAGCTATTAAATAGTTATTAACTATTTAATAGCTTACCTTGCTAAAATAAACTGAAATTTACCTGTAAAATAAATCCTAACCTAAGTTATAATTACACCTAACACTACACTATACTTTAATAAATTATTCATATTTAAAACTAAATACTTATCTGTAAAATAAACCCTAATATAGCTACAATATAAATAATAATTATATTGTAGCTATCTTAGGATTTATATTTATTTTACAGGTAACTTTGTATTTATTTTAGCTAGTTAGAATAGTTATTAAATAGTTATTAACTATTTAATAACTACCTAGCTAAAATAAATACAAAATTACCTGTAAAATAAATCCTAACCTAAGTTACAATTAAACCTAATACTACACTATCATTAAATTAATTAAATAAACTACCTACAAATAACTACAATTAAATACAATTACATAAACTAACTAAAGTACAAAAAATAAAAAAAGCTAAGTTACAAAAAATAAAAAAATAAGTTACAAACATTTTTCAAATATTACAACAATTTTAAGCTACTTACACCTAATCTAAGCCCCCTAATAAAATAACAAACGCCCCCAAAATAAAAAATGCCCTACCCTATTCTAAATTAAATAAAGTTCAAAGCTCTTTTACCTTACCAGCCCTTAAAAGGGCCATTTGTGGGGGCATGCCCCAAAAAGTTCAGCTCTTTTGCCTGTAAAAGAAAAATACAACCCCCCCAACATTAAAACCCACCACCCACATACCCCTAATCTAACCCAAACCCCCCTTACAAAAACCTAACACTAATCCCCTGAAGATCATCCTACCTTGAGTCGTCTTCACTCAGCCGAGCAGCGATGGAACCGAAGTGGACATCCAGAGCGGAAGAAGTTAATCCTCCAAGTGGCGCAGAAGAAATCTTCCATCCGATGAAGTCATCATCCAGGCGGCGCTGAAGAAGTCTTCGATCCGGGTGATGTCATCTTCCAAGAGGCGCTGAAGAGGTCTTCTATCCGGGCGATGTCATCTTCCAAGCCGGGTCTTGAATCTTCCTCCCGCCGACGCGGAACCTCCTTCTTCACCGACGGACTACGACGAATGAAGGCTCCTTTAAGGGACGTCATCCAAGATGGCGTCCCCTCAATTCCGATTGGCTGATAGGATTCTATCAGCCAATCGGAATTAAGGTAGGAAAAATCTGATTGGCTGATGGAATCAGCCAATCAGATTGAGCTCGCATTCTATTGGCTGTTCCGATAGGGGTTAATAAATTTATTATAGGTGGCGACGGTGTAGGGGGAGCAGGATAGGGGTTAATAAATTTATTATAGGTGGCAACGGTGTAGGGGGGGCAGGATAGGGGTTAATACATTTAATATAGGTTGCAACGGGTTCAGGGAGCGGTGGTTTAGGGGTAAATACATTTATTATAGTTGCGGTTGGCTCTGGGAGCTGCGGTTTAGGGGTTAATATGTATAGAGTAGCTTGCGGTGGGCTCCGGGAGCGGCGGTTTAGGGGGTAATAACTTTATTTAGCTGCGGCGGTGTAGGGGGGGCAGATTAGTGGTGTTTAGACTCGGGGTACATGTTAGGGTGTTAGGTGCAGACAGCTCCCATAGAAATCAATGGGATGTCTGTCAGCAGCGAACTTGTACTTTCGCTATTGTCAGACTCCCATTGATTCCTATGGGATCCGCCGCCTCCAGGGGTGGCGGTTTGAAAACCAGGTACGCTTGGCCGTAAAAGTGCCGAGCATACCTGCTACTCATTTGATAACTAGCAAAAGTAGTGAGCATGTGCCGCACTTGTGTGCGGAACATCTGGAGTGACGTAAGAATCGATCTGTGTCGGACTGAGTCCGGCGGATCGAAGCTTACGTCACAAAATTCTACTTTTGCCGGTCTTGAGCCTTTGATAACTAAGGCGAATCAGCCTTGCCACAAATACGCTGCGGAATTCCAGCGTATTTGAGGTTGACGGCTTGATAACTACCTCCCATTATGTCTATGTGTGTAATAATATGAGATAATTACATTAAAAACAAATATGTAATGTTTACACCAGTTATTGCAAAATTCATAAATTAATCAATTTGTTTAGTATTCCAGATGGAGGCACCTTTTCTAGAAAAACAGAAATATTCAGAAAATGAAAGTCTTCAATGCCAGCCTGAAGAAGAGTACAAGTATCATGTATACACGGCAATATATATTATTGTGTTTGTGTTTGGGGTTTTATTTAATGGAGCAGCCATCTATGTTTTTTGCATAGCCAATAAAAAGAAAGGGATATCTTCCATATGCCTTATGAACCTTGCATATGCTGATCTCATATTTATAATATTTCTACCTCTGAGAATTTCTTACTATGTGAGTGGGGCATCATGGATATTTGGAGATATCCTTTGCCGCATCACTACATTTACTTTTTATTTCAGCATGTACTCCAGTATCTACTTCCTGGCCTGTCTCACCATGTTTCGGTATCTATCAGTTGTGTTTTCTGGGAAGATTTATGTCAAGAAGGTGGTTTGGTTATGTGCTTTTATCTGGGTTTTTACAGCCATCAGCACAACACCTTTTCTTACTTCAGGAAGTTATGTTCGTGAAAACAAAACAAGGTGCTTTGAGCCTTCTGGGGTTTCGTCTTGGAAAATAATCATGCATATGAACTACTACGCCTTATCTGTTGGATTTATACTTCCATTTTTATCAGTGGTTATATTTAATAGTCTTCTCATAAAACACATTCTACAAATTCCTATGTCCAGAAGAAATATAAGAAAACAAGTCACAATGATTGTCTTGGTACTTTTGGTGTATACACTTTGTTTTTTGCCATATCATATTCAAAGAACCATTCATCTTCACTATTTAGTCCATCATCCAAACATCTGCAGCTTACATGACATTCTACAGAGGACAGTGGTGGCAACCTTGTGTCTTGCTGTGCTAAACAGCTGTCTAGATCCCTTATTTTACATATTTGTGGGCCATGGTTTCAAATCATGGTTCCAGATAATGTGTGGAAGTAAAAATATGTTACAAAAAGAACCTTCAATGTCCAACTCTGATGAAGTAGATAAAGTAACAATGGATGAAATCCAAATGAATGATGAGATACTGATTAATAATAATGTGTGAGCAGTTACTAAAGAAGAATCTAAGGTGTAATGTACAATGTTGGTTAAGGAAATATAAAACAATGTATGCTACCTAATATATGTAAATTCTGAATAATACCCACTATGTTCACCTTGATAATCTGTATACATACCTACAGTACCTATAACTATGAGTTCATGGGGTCAATTTACTAACGTGCGAGCGGACATGATACAACGTAGCATATCATGCCCGCTGCACATCGATAAATGCCGACAGCATATGCTGCTGCAGGTCTTTAGACTGCTGCATCATAAACACGGGGCATCAAGCTCTGTACGGAGCTTGATAAATTGACCCCCATGTCTTATTATCTTTTGATAGAAACACATATGTTTGTGGGCCATTTATATTATGTGTTTAATGTAATGTAACTTAATTTTATTAGGCATGCAACAAGGTTTTACTAAAGATTCATTTGCTGTATTATACTACCTTGAACTTAAAACATTGGAAAGTGGTAAACCTTTATTTCATCAAAATTACAGTCAGTTAAGCATGAACCACTGGTTCCACTGTAGTTTTAAGGGTTTGTAAAGCATTGACAAATTAAGTTTTGATAATTATCAAATTAAATCACTTATATTGCCTGCCTTCAGTCATTTTGTAGTATCCTTGGATGTTTATGAACAAGTAATATGATGCTAATACATTAGGAATGTCAGTTCAAATCTGGTATTATTATTTAAAGTGAAGGTAAACTTTGGTGAATGAAAGCCCGTTTTTTAAAAATACTATTAAAAACAGGGGCACTTTCATTCATCAAAGTTTACAAAGCAGCCGATTTGATTAAAAAACTACCTTTGTTTTTTTCACAGCCAGAGCAGCTTCCCCCTCCTGGAAATCCTCTCTTCACACGTCAGCAATGACTAATCCAGCTTCCTCCAATCACAGCATGGCCTCAGGCAATGACTACCCTGGGGGGAAAGCCGTGATTGGAGGAAGCCGGATTAGTCATTGCTGACTTGTGAAGAGAGGATTTCCAGGAGGGGGAAGCTGCTGTAGCAGTGAAAAGAAAAAAAGGTAATTTTTTTTAAAAAACGGCTACTTTGTAAACTTTGATGAATGAAAGTGCCCCTGTTTTTAATAGTATTTTAAAAAAATGGGCTTTCATTCACCAAAGTTTACCTTCACTTTAAAAATGCACAAAAATATACAAACAAAGCAAAAGCTCATAGAATATGCAAGTGCTTTTAATGAAAAATCACTATTCACTGTAATGCTAAGCAATTCATTTTGTATATGTTGATTTTTTGCAGTGAAGCAGTATACTATTATTATAATTATTATTATAAATGGTTTAACCCTTTGTTTTTTGTATATATGTCAGTTACTCTATTTATTCCAAGCTGAGCCTAAGAAGGTTGTGTAAACAACATTTTCTAATGAGTATATATGTGCTACTGGTTGCCAGACGGGGGTTTAATTTGGTGTATATACAGTATAAATACACACATATATACACACACATATGCAGGTAAAATGATGTAAAACTTGTAATATCTGTATTGTGCACTAAAACTAAATGTTCTGAATTAACAACTCAATTGTTTAAATGATTGATGCAGACTAATCATTGAGCTTTGTAAGTGAAATAAAACAATAATATATCAACTGGACATTTGTATTTTTAAGTAGAAATATATACACAAAATTAACATTAAGCACTGTTGACATTATACAAACAAATAATGTGTGACAGAGGACAAAATCTTTACTTCCTATCCAATATCAGATTTTTTATGATGTCTGGATACAGATATGGTAGGTAAAGAAACAGTAGTTCATTATATCAGCAATGAAGAAAGAGGGAGCCATAAACAGTAAGAGGTTGGGCACATAAGGTATAAAACTCTGGCTAATGTAAGTCTTTATCTGCACAGGTTGTACTGTTTGCTGCATTAATATATATGTTTGTATACTATTTAATATTTTTGGGCCTCCTTATCATTATATAATAAAATGTTTCTGGGCTGAGATAATGGTTCATAACAGCACAGAATAAAATAATATGGTTACATTGTTATTTAAATTAATAAAAACGAAGAGAGAGCGCAAACACAAAGGCATCAAGAAAAGTTTTGGATTAAAAAACTAAAGGCTAGATTACGAGTCTTGCGTTAGGGTTAAAAAGCAGCGTTGAGAGGTCCCAACGCTGCTTTTTAATGCCCGCTGGTATTACGAGTCGGGCAGGTACAGGTGTTCCGCTCACTTTTTCTCCACGACTTGAGCATACCGCAAATCCCCTTACGTCAATTGCGTATCCTATCTTTTTAATGGGGTTTGTCTAATGCCGGTATTACGAGTCTTGGAGAAAGTGAGCGTTAGAACCTCTCCTGTCAAAACTCCTACTGCATTTAAAAGTCAGTAGTTAAGAGTTTTATGGGCTAACGCCGTAACATAAAACTCTTAACTAAAGTGCTAAAAAGTACACTAACACCCATACACTACCTATTAACCCCTAAACCGAGCCCCCCCCCACATCGCAAACAGTTAACTAAAGTTTTTAACCCCTAATCTGCCGACCGGACATCGCCGCCACTTTAATAAATATATTCACTCCTAAACCACCACACTCCTGCCTTGCAAACACTAGTTAAATTTTATTAACCCCTAATCTGCCATCCCTAACATCGCCAACACCTAGCTACATTTATTAACCCCTAATCTGCCGCCCCCAATGTCGCCGCCACTATATTAAATGTATTAACCCCTAAACCTAAGTCTAACACTAACCCTAACACCCCCTAACTTAAATATAATTTAAATAAAACAAAATAAAATTACTACAATTTAAATAAATTATTCCTATTTAAAACTAAATACTTACCTATAAAATAAACCCTAAGATAGCTACAATATAACTAATAGTTACATTGTAGCTAGCTTAGAATTTATTTTTATTTTACGGGCAAGTTTGTATTTATTTTAACTAGGTACAATAGTTATTAAATAGTTATTAACTATTTAATAGCTACCTAACTAAAATAAATACAAATATACCTGTAAAATAAATCCTAACCTAAGTTACAATTACACCTAACACTACACTATAATTAAATAAATTACCTAAACTAACTACAATTAATTGCAATTAAATTAAATAAACTAAAGTACGGAAAAAAAAACACTAAATTACAGAAAATAATAAAATAATTACAAGAATTTTAAACTAATTACACCTAATCTAATCCCCCTAAGAAAATAAAAAAGCCCCCCAAAATAATAAAAATCCCTACCCTATACTAAATTACAAATAGCCCTTAAAAGGGCTTTTAGCAGGGCATTGCCACAAAGTAATCAGCTCTTTTACCTGCAAAAAAAATACAATACCCCCCAACATTAAAACCCACCACCCACACACCCAACCCTACTCTAAAACCCCCGAATCCCCCTTAATAAAACCTAACACTAACCCCTTGAAGATCACACTACCTTGAGACGTCTTCACCCAGCCGAGCACAAGTGGTCCTCCAGAGGGTCCAAAGTCTTCATCCTATCCGGGCAGAAGAGGACCTCCAGACTAGTGACGTGCACTCATAGGAGGCAGGTGAGACAGTGCCTTCCCTGGCCAATGTGATGTATTACAGCCTTTTTTATTAAAATAAAAAAAAAATTAAAAATAAAATCATTTTTTTTTGCACATTTTTTTGGGGGGGGGCATTAAAAGGTGACACCCCTACCCCCCCCCTCCACCTCCATCAAATTCAATTGTACTTTAAAAAAACCCGTAATATTAAGTAATTACAATATATTCATATTGCGCAAGAAAGTAGAGGCCAGCTATCCTTCCATTGCGCAATATGAATATATTGTGTTGTATGGGCCGCTAGAGACTGCCACCCAGTGGCGAATAACAGCTAATGTAGTCTCTTGCGGCCCATACTTGCTCCCACCGGAGGCTTGTTTCTTCAAGCCTCGGGAGCCCTGCCCGGCAGTGCCCGCCCGTCAGTTAATCAGACATGAGCATGCCTAAGTCTCTGGGGCTGACTGCTGGGCGGGAAATCAGATTGAGCGTCTCTGAGTGTTCTCACGTGCGCCGGCGTCAAGTCATCAGATCAACAAACATAAAGGTGAGAGAGCAGAGCTCAGTGTCAGTACTACTGTCTAAGTTGACGTTGTGTGTTAGTTTGTGCAGCAGAGAGAGCAGTCACTGTCACAGTGTCACTGTGTCAGCCCGGTCAGCCGTGACCCATCAGGAGGAGCCCAGGAGTCAGGCTCAGTCAGACAGTGGAGCGGAGCAATTTTATTTATGTAGGTACCGTAATATATATATAAACTAAATTAACCAATTAGGCGCTAGTAATGCTCAAACTGCAGTCAGTAACAGGCACAGGTTAAATCAAATTTATTTTGTATATGCATCATAAATAGATTGGGGTGTAAGTGCATTTATATTTGTGTAAGTCACAGTGACACTTCAGTTTTGCTTAGAACTAGCACAGCATTAGCAATGTATTTCAATCAAAGGTAGACTAGTTTTTGGATGGAATCTACTACTTGATACATTTATATTAATTTCATAAGGTCAGTGACTGACCTTATGAAATTAATATCAACTTATCAAGTAGTATATTCCATCCAAAAACTAGTCTTCCTCATGAAATTAATATACATTTTCAAGTAGTAGATTCCATTGAAAAACTAGTCTTCCTTTGATTGAAACACATTGCTAATGCTATGCTAGTTCTAAGCAAAACTGAAGTGTCACTGTGACTGCTGCCTTTCTACAAAAAGTGTTGTTTTTTTTAAGGTTTTCTGGAACATTGCACCACCCCATATTAAATTCAGCTCACTGATTAGAATTCTGTTCTTTACATTTTTTTAGTAGTAAGGGGCTGAACATTATGTCAACAATCTATAGCACATCAGGAATAAGGCACTGGCAGATAGTGACTGTTACTGTTACTGAAGCTTTCAATGTCTTCTAGGAATTACTGGACTGGAAGTCTATGGGTTACAAAGTAAAAACTGAAATCTGATATAGGCTGCTCTGCTACTGATTCTCCAAGAGCTGTTGATTAAACTTTGCAGGCTTTTAATCACAGAAAGTTATAGTTGTCTGAAAATGCATGTCAGTTCTCTTCATGTATCATAAATACAGATTTCACACGTTAGCCTTGTGATTTATGTCTGTGTGCTTTGATGGGTATTTATGCTAACTACTGTCATAAGAGTCATTATAACACTCTTATCACAAAAACAACAAACATGGTAAGTGTTTAGGCTTTTTATTGAAGAATATATTAATGTTCATTTTCTACACAACATTTTTCTTTTATGTTTCAGATAGAACATACAATATTAAAGACTTTTACATTTTACTTATGTTATCCAATTAGCTTTTTTCTTTTAGTATCCTTTGAAAAGCATGCCTAGGTAGGCTAAGGAGCAGCAATGCACTACTCGGAGCAGCTGGTGATTGGTGGTTGTGCATATGCCTCTTGTCATTGGCTCATTTAATATGTGCAGTTAGCATCCAGTTGTGCATTGCTGCATGTCCTTCAACAAAGGATAACAAGAGAATGAAGCAACATTATTAATATCCTCACCCGCCTCTGAACTCACCGCACGTCACTGCTCCAGACGGGCAGAAGTCTTCATCCAGGCGGCATCTTCTATCTTCATCCATCCTAAGCGGAGCGGGTCCATCTTCAAGCCAGCTGACGCGGAGCATCCTCTTCTTCCGACGACTCCTGACGAATGTAGGTTCCTTTAAATGATGTCGTCCAAGATGGCATCCCTTGAATTCTGATTGGCTGATAGGATTCTATCAGCCAATCGGAATTAAGGAAGGAAAAATCCTATTGGCTTATCCAATCAGCCAATAGAATTGAGCTTGCATTCTATTGGCTGATTGGAACAGCCAATAGAATGAGGGCTCAATCCGATTGGCTGATTGGATCAGCCAATATGATTGAACTTCAAACACACAATATCAGGTCATATACAATATCTATATATTTACACCTAGACCTTATGACAAGTAGAAAAATAGCCATGGATATATTAGTGGTTTATTAGGCAGTACAACTCCTTATTTTTATTAAAAAAAAACACTATTGGTATGTAGGAAAGTGTAGGGTTATACGCTGATACATTCTCTTTATGTCCATCACTTTCATTATATTTTTAAGATTGTTTTTTTTTTTTAAACTTTTATTGAGAAAATTAGGTACAAACATGGAATACTGACATGTCCACACAGGGAAATAGTTGTACTTGTACAGTCATATTTGTTGTGCAACTTTAGACAAATACAATGGTCAGTCATAAGCAAGTAATGAATAACAATAATTTAACCTTAAACAGATAAGAGATGAACAACTGAAGTTCTAAGGTATAGACATTCGTAAAGATAACAGTGCTAATAAAAAGGCGAAATCTCTGACCAGAAAAAATAGTAAATCCAAAGTTTCCAAAGTTACATAGTTATTTCTCATTTTTTAATATTAGACCATAAATTCCTATACTTCTCGTATATTACTAGAGATCAAAGTAAAGGGGGGAGAGAAAAGAAAAAAAAAAAAAGGAGGAGGGGGGGGGGAAGTAAGGGAGACGGGGAGAGTAAAGTTACTGTGGTATCCCTAAATGTCTTGGTGGGGGAACAACTCCGACCAGGGCATCCAAATCTCGAGATAGGAGTTAATCCTATTTAGGGCAGAGTAAGCATATGATTCCATCCTATGTAGGTAATTGGCAGTGGCAATGACTTGTGTGATTAACGGGGGGAATTCTGTTTCCAAGCTTTCGCTATTTCGAGTTTGGTAGACATTAGTAGATAAATGATTAGGGATTTTTGTGCAGTGGTGAGTGCGGTAAAATCTAAGTGAAGAATGCACGCCTGAGGGCTCAGTGGAAGGGTAATGTTAAGTTGTCTAAGAATGATTAAAAGTTGTGTCCATAGGGGTGTGAGTATTGGGCAATACCACCAGATATGACTCTGTGTACCTACCAGGCCGCAGCCTCTCCAACAGGTAGGGGGATGGGTATTATATATTTTATGCGGGGACCAAATGCCAGCGTACCGTAATCTTAAAGTGCAGTTTCCACAATGTTGCGCAGTGTAGTATTTTTTTAGTGAAAAGTATCTCCCTATGCCTGGAATCTATATCAATGGTAAAGTTCAATTCTCTTTCCCACGCCATATGCTGTGAGATCTTATGGTGAGAGTGAGGGTCAAGAAGCAGGTCATAATGGTATGAGAGAGCTCCCTTAATCATAGGGCTTGCGACCATCTTCTCTCCCAATTAGTAGTTTCTCTAAGATCAGTTCCAGGGAATCCCCAAGACCTGAGAATAGAGCAAAGGCGAAACGCCTCAAACCTCAGGGAAAGTGGAAGTTGTAGGTCTCTGCAAATTCTAATATGTGTCAGTGTATTTGTATGGTCGTATAGGTCCGAAATGCCTTTCACCTTGAGTTTGTTCCATGTAAGAATGTGCGAATCAAGGAGACAGAAAAGCGAGCTAACATTAAGATTGTATTTTAAACTTGTTATTCACATATTACAGAGCATGTTTTATGTACGTGCGTTAATGGACATATGAAAGACCGGTAGTTTTAAGAAATATAGGACTACATTTGACTTAGAGAGATTACTTGTCCTTTATGACCTGATATTGTGTGTCTAATGAAGCAAGGATTTGTTTTCCAAAAGGCACAATTAACATAAATACATTAAATGGACCGATTATCCAATATGTTAATTAATACATATTATGTATCAAATTAATAGGTTAAATAATACATCATTGTTTATGCCAGTGAGGTTTCCTAATGTGTTAAAAGGTATTTTCATTATACTGAGTGTCTCCTTTTATGTTGGGAATTGATGTATCAAGGGCCGACTAAGGATATATTTTCCTATCTGGCTGTTAGAACAGCCAAAGTGGGCGTGAACAGATTACAATGGACCCACTCAATCAATACAGGATACACCACCTGTATTAGCATGAATTGACTGGATATAAAAGGGACCTCCCGTCACTTTGTTATTCACGCTTGAACAGGTTCCTGGTAAGGAATGAAACGTACGTTGAGTGCTTTTATTTTTTTTTATGATTCAATCCCTGTGAGGCTAACATACCTGCACACAGGCAGGATGTCAGGGTTTTTTCCCTGTTGTGTTTGCCATGTGCTGCTGGCAGCCATTTTACTCACTTCTCTTCCTGACTATGGTGCATTGTGGAGGATGCTGCTCATTTCCTCCACTTCCTTTTATGGCCAGACTGGTGTGCATCATCCATGTGAGACAGGATGCAGTCTCAGAATTGTGATGTCATCACTTATTATTTAGATTGAAATAATTTTTATTATTATTGTTGAACATTTTTCACAATACACAGTTTGTTCCAGTGGAAAAAACAATAAATAAGTTCCAAATAAATGACATCCATTTCACAATCTTCGTCAGTTTACAACTTATTCCATATTAACAATTTCTTTAGCCGATTTCTACTGTGTATTACAGGTTGAGGCTCCGGTAGGAGCAAAAGTTCATTCTTTAAATGTTCCATATCTAAAAATGTATAACAATCAACATATTTAACCAATATAACCAATATGCCATCTCACTGCACAAATCACTTTATTAATTTATCAATAAACATTTCTTAGTAAATCTCCATCCATTAAGTACCTTCAGAGCACACCTTCTAGTCTCATCTATCTGTGCCTATAATCAAACTACTGTCCCCCTCTGTCCTACACGTCACCCTATCTTATACATGCTTTTCATTTAGGATCCAATAGAACCAAACATTATTGAAAGATTCCACCATATCTTGCATGTAAGCAGCTGTCTCACACATACGAAACATATTCCTAATCCTTCCTAGCACCTCCAACCTCTCCGGCACTCCTAATTTCCAGTACTTTGCTATAGATGTACGGGTCACTGTACATAAGATTCTAATAAATTTATTTATAGGTGCATTGAATCTTGGATCATCAACATTCAGCAAAGCTTGCATAGGCGTCAACATGACTTGTTCCTCTAATATGGTGGTTATCATCCTAGAAAGGTCAAGCCAGACCCCTGAACCCTCGGGCATCCCCACCACATGTAAAAATATGTACCCAGCTGCATACAACCTCTATAATATTGCCTGGTGCCTCCCTTTACCATATGTACTGTTTTTAAAGGGGTTAAATACCAGCAAAATGTTGTCTTGATATTATTTTCCCTCAAGTCTGCTCCTAGCAAGCCTCTAGCGGAGTTTAGAAAAATTTGGTTCCAGGTTGTGAAGTCAAATGTTTTACCTAAGCCTGCTTCCCATCGGAGAATAACGTGAGACTTTGCTAATGTATGTATTTCCTGAATGTATAAACATAAGTGTGACACCGCACTTTTCTGTCTATGTGCTGCACTGCACAATCTTTCAAAGATGGTTTTGGCTTTGGTCCCAATCCCAGTCCTGAGATATGACGTGATAGCTAAAGCTATCTGTAGATATAAAAACCATGGAAGACGTGTAGGCCCAAGTTTGTCCTGTAACTGGTTGTAGGTCATAATCTTCCTATTGTCTAAAAAGTCTGCTATTCTATACAAGTCTTTGTGTGCCCATTTATCTATCAAACGGTTTGATTCCCCTGAAATTATATATTTTAGGGGTCTTATTAAAGAATTAGCCGGCAAGAATATGCCATTTCTGTTAGTTATTTTTAGTTGTTTGATCGCCGTCTTAGTGATCGGATTTTGAAAACTCCCAAATCTTTTATTAGTGTCTTTACCCCATAGTAATCATAACCCCCAATGAGAGCCTCTAATTTAGGCCATATTACATCCTCCTGTTTTCTCCCTAAGAGAGAGTTTTGGGCCAGTCTAGCTGCTGTGTAGTAGTCCATAAAATTTTGAAGCCCCACTCCCCCAGCTGTCTATGCCTAGTAAGTGTGTCGTGAGGTATCCTTGCGTGTCTAGACCCTCTAAGGTATCTGTGTAGGTCTGTTTGAAGGGCTTTCAAGTCAGATTTATCTATCTTTATAGGCAAAGAGCGAAATAAATATAGGAGTCTCGGGAGTATAGTCATCTTAATCGACGAGAGTCTCCCATACCAGGAGAAGTTGTACCTCTTCCACTTCTGCAAATCAGCTCTTATCGATTTAAACATAGATATGTAGTTAGCTTTATATAAATGAGCAGAATTCACACATTTAAAGTCAAAATTCATTTCAATCAATTTCATAGTTTGTTTTGGTAAGCCTAATGAGAGTGCCTCGCATTTATCTAGGTTTATTTTGTATCCTGAAATGTCAGAAAATTGTTGTATAATTCTATATATATTGGGAAGTGAAATAAATGGCTTAGTCACTGTTAGCAGTATGTCATCTGCGAACAGAGCAATCTTGTGTTGGGAATGTTGTATCTGCATACCAGTAATATTTGGGGAGTTTCGTATATTTGCAGCCAGCAGCTCAATGCAAATCGCGAAAAGGAGGGGCGACAGTGGGCAACCCTGTCTTGTACCGTTGAGAATATAAAAAGTATTGGATTGGTGTCCAATTGCTCTGATATATGCTGTGGGTGTTAAATATAAGCCTCTCATGAATGATCCAGTGAATCCCACCCTCATCAGTACCGTATTCATATACATCCAATCTACCCTATCAAACGCCTTCTCCGCGTCCAAAGATAGGACGGTAGGACCAGAGAAGGCATCCGCTCATGATGTAAATAATCTAGAACCATAATCATTTGTCTGATGTTATCTGGGGCCTCCCTGTTTTTTATGAAGCCAACCTGATCTGGATGTATAACAGAGGGTAATATATGTTTCAAGCGATTGGCAAGAATTTTGGTCAAGATTTTCATATCCTGGTTTATTAGAGATATGGGTCTATAACTTGAGCATAGTGTAGCATTTCTGCCTTTCTTTGGAATTACAATTATTTTGGCCTGCAGAAGTTCAGCGGGTATGGGCTGGCCCTCCAGAACATGATTGGCAAATTTGACTATGTGGGGGGTCAGAATCTGTCTGAAGAGTCTATAGTATTCCCCCGGGAATCCATCAGGTCCCGGGGCCTTGCCTGGTTTGAGCTCTTTTATGGCCATCACCACTTCAGCTTGGGTAACACTTGCATTTAATTGGTCTTGATCCTCTGTGGTCAAGTGTGGTAAATTTGCTAGGTCCAAAAAGTTTTCAAGATTAGTCTGTGTCTGGGTATTGTGTTGGACTTTTTCCCCATCATATAGGTTTCTATAATATTCTGCAAAAGTGTCCACAATTTCTTGTGGGTGAGATGTAATAATACCTGATGTGTTCTGTATATTCGGAATAAACACCGACTGATACTCATCTCTGAGTTTTTTAGCTAAGTACCTATTAGGCTTATTTGCATAAATAAAATAGTTGGGTTTAAGTCTCCGGGCTGCCCTAATAAAGTTGTCGTTTAATAGTGTAAGTAAATCTGCCTTTTTATACTTAAGAGAATTCAAAATAATATCACTTATTATTTAAAGGGCCTCTGTTCAGTATGCTTTGCCTTTGCATTGTCTTAGACCTGTTTGTCAGAGTTCCTGTGTATTCAGGGCCGGATTGGGCAGCCGGGATAGCGGGAAAAATCCCGGTGGGCCGGCAGAGGTTGGGCTGGGTCAGCTGGTTAAGTGTGTGTGGAGAGCAGGCAGCAGCAAAGTTGTGACAAACTTGGGGGAGCGCGCCATAGTCAGGATGGAGCCGGCCTGCAGAGCTCAACTTCAAGTAGGTTAGTAGCAACAGTGTTAGGGATTGGTGGGGAGTCTAGATCAGCTGCTGCGTTGCCTGTATTTGATTTATGCAGAAGTTTTATATGTACAGTGATCCACCTTAAGCGTTCCACCTTAAGAGCAAGCAGGAGGCAGTGAGGGGAGGGAGGGGTTTAGAGTGAATACTGTTTCCACTTCCGTGTTTATGTCCGATCTGCTGCTGGGGATAAGGAATGTGCACTGCTATGTGTGATAAATCATACAAGTCACTGCTCACTCACTTGCAATGCTCAGGCTCCGGAGCTGCACGGACACAAGGGAAGAAGCAAAGCAGTGAGTTTATTTTCTGCCCAAATAACATGCTGCTAAATTTGCCTGCACTTGCATCTATGTTTGCTTAAATGAAATCCCACATTCCTTTCTTTACTCAAGGATTAACCTCTTGACTGCTAGAGAGGGAAGAATATAATATATGTAAAAATGTTTTTAAAAATAAACATTATGAAACTTGTTATTGCATATTTTTTTTAATGTTTGAAGAAGCTCACTTTTTTAAATTAAATCCATGACACCAGTAATCAAGTTTGTCAAGGCATTTAGGGTAAAAATGTAATATGAGCTTTAGTTACAGTCCAATCCCTTAAAGAGACATTTTGATGTTGTAATTACATGTCCTATTTGCCAGACATAAAACAGTACACTTACTGGCAGCTGGTTCAATGTCACAGAGAGGGGATCTATTCTAATAGTTTCTAAGGATCAGTCTTTATTAGCCACGCAGGTACCAACCTGTGCTGGGTGATGTTGTTCAAGTGTGGGTATATGGGCACGTGCATACTTTCTCACAATTCTGAAAGGGATTGGTGTCCTTATATGTATTGCAGATCATGATTATGCACTGTGACTGTAAAGTAGCCTAGCCATCCAGTTTCTATCACAGCAAAGCCCATATCAGAGTTGCAGCTAGTGGCTTCACATTGTGCTGCTGTCCTAATGCCAATGCTTTGCTGTCTTAAATAAAACCAGGGGGCATAGTTGGCTGGGCAGGAGGGGGCGGGGCTGGGCAGGAGGGGGCAGGGCTGGGCAGGAGGGGGCGGGGCTGGGCCGGTCTATAAAAATTTCCAGGGCTGGTCTGATTTCCCAGTCCGGCCTTGTGTGTATTACCTGGCGGCCTG
Organism: Bombina bombina; assembly: GCF_027579735.1. NCBI lineage: Eukaryota > Metazoa > Chordata > Amphibia > Anura > Bombinatoridae > Bombina > Bombina bombina. The sequence goes on along the minus strand of NC_069502.1, from coordinate 320,268,660 downwards.
ACGTCCTCCCTGGTTCCTGATCCCTGGCTTGTTCCTGACTCTGCTGTTTTCCTTGTTCCTGATTCCAGCTCGTCTGACTATTCACTTTGGCTCCAGACTCGACTACCAGCTCTGGTTTTGACTCCTGGCTTGTTATTTGACTTGTGGACTTTTTATTATTTTTTGCTATTAATAAAGGTGTGATTATTTTTGCACTTCTCGTCTCAGTCTGATTCCTGGCACCCTGACATTACGCAAAGGCCATGAATCCTGATGGGGCTAATAATCCACCTTTACCTGCCATCATTTCCAGGATGGATGAACAGGATCACCGCTTGGATCAATTTGCACTAGCCCTGCAAACCCTGCTGACTCGCACTGCACATTTGGACCAAAGTGTCCCACAAGTTATGGTTGCTCCTGTTTCCGCTGCTGCACCTATGCCTACCAGGAGCATGTCCGGTTCTGCACCTCTACCTCAGCGATATGGAGGCAATCCTATTCAATGCAGAGGGTTTTTGAACCAGGTGGGCTTTTACTTTGAGATGTTACCTCAGGCATTTCCCTCAGACAGAGCTAAGGTGGGATTTCTCACTCGTTACTCTCTGACACAGCTCTTGCCTGGGCTAAATCCTTGTGGGAGACTAATAAACCTGTGATTTTCAAATTACCCTGAATTTGTGGCCTCCTTTTGAAGGGTATTTGATGTTCCAGCTCACTCCTCCTCTGCTGCTAAACGTCTCATGTCCATTCAGCAAGGTACAAGATCTGTTGCTCAGTATGCTATTGAGTTCCGTACGTTTGCCGCAGAGGTAGGTTTTAACAATGAAGCCCTTGTTGCCGCCTTCTTTCATGGGCTCTCTGATGCGATTAAAGACGAAGTTGCTGCTAGAGATTTACCAGAGGATCTCGAGGCATTGGTGTCTTTTTTTATCCTAATTGACATCAGACTCAGAAAGAGGCCCTCTTTCAAGGAGCACTTGCGAAAGCCTCCTGTTCCGTTGTCTCCTACGTGTTCGCTCCCACCCATGCCTCCCTCTCCTCCCATGCCTCCTGGTCCCGAGTCACCACGTACTGCTGAGCCGATGCAGTTGGGATTCATACGTCTCTCCACGGCGGAGAGGGCCTTTAGGAGGAGGGAGGGGCTCTGCCTCTATTGTGGGTTACAGGGCCACCTTTTGAAGACTTGTCCTACACGGCCGGGAAACGCTCACATCAAAGGTCCTGTCGGGGGCAGACCTTGGGTGGTTTATCCTCATCCCCGGAACCGCTTAAGTAGAAACCTTTGGTCACAGTTGTCCTTTCCTGGGTGGACTCCTCCATAGTCACTCAGGCTCTTGTTGACTCCGGTGCTGCGGGCTATTTCATTGACAGTGCTTTTGTAGCAAAGCACTCCATTCCTGTTTTGCCTTGGTCCGTTTCGCTTGCTATTGAGGCCATTGATGGCAGGCCCCTTCAGCCAGCACTCGTTACTCACGAAACTGCTCCATTGTCCATGGCTGTTGGGACTCTCCATTTTGAAACCCTCCAGTTCCAGGTGAACTCTCTGCATTTTCCGGTTGTTCTGGGTTATCCCTGGCTCCAAAAGCACAATCACAGTCTCGACTGGCGCAGATCCGAAATGTTGTCGTGGTCCTCGCAATGTATTTCCACTTGCCTTCGGAAACCAGCTAAAGTCTTGTGCACTTCTTCGGTATCTCAATTGCCAGAGGAGTACCAAGAGTTCCTAGACGTGTTTGACAAGGTGCGTGCCGGTACGTTGCCTCCTCACCGGTCTTACGATTGTGCCATAGACCTGCAACCCAGAGCCATTCCTCCTCGGGGCCGGGTGTACCCTCTGTCTGTTGCAGAGAATTGTGCTATGGAGGAATATGTTGCTGATGCTCTGTCACGGGGGATCATCCGCAAATCTTGCTCTCCTGCAGAGGCTGGCTTCTTCTTTGTGAAGAAAAAGGGTGGCGAGTTAAGACCATGTATCGATTATAGGGGTCTTAATCATCTTACCATTAAGAATGCTTATCCTATTCCGCTTATTACGGAACTCTTTGACCGCCTCAAGGGAGCTACTGTCTTTAATAAACTTGATTTGAGAGGAGCGTACAATCTTGTTAGGATTAAGGAGGGCCACGAATGGAAAACAGCATTTAACACCAGGAGCGGGCATTATGAGTATCTTGTAATGCCCTTTGGCCTATGTAATGCTCCTGCTGTTTTTCAGGAATTTATTAATGATGTCCTACAAGATATGTTGCAACAGTGTGTTGTGGTGTACTTAGACGACATCCTCATACACTCACCCACACTTGAGGCTCATCTTTCTGATGTTACACGGGTTCTTCAGAGACTACGTGAGAACGGCCTGTTTTGTAAACTCGAGAAATGTGAGTTCCATCAGACTCAAGTAACCTTCCTAGGTTATGTTATCTCCGTTGCAGGGATCTCCATGGATCCTGACAAGTTATCTGCAGTTCTGCAGTGGCCTCGCCCAGTTGGTCTTCGGTCTATTCAATTTTTTTGGGGTTCGCCAATTACTATAGAAAGTTTATTAAAAACTTTTCTTCCTTGGTCAAACCTATCACAGACATGACCCGTAAAGAGAATGATCCACTCCATTGGTCACCTACTGCCATTAAGGCCTTTGATAGTCTTAAGACTGCCTTTGCTGCCGCTCCAGTTCTGGCTCATCCTAACCCTGTCCTGCCTTTCGTTCTTGAGGTCGATGCGTCTGAGACTGGAGTAGGTGCCCTCTTGTCTCAACGTCCTACGCCTGACGGTTCCTTGCATCCGTGTGGTTTCTTCTCTAAGAAATTGTCTCCAGCGGAGTACAATTATGAAATTGGGGACAGGGAATTACTGGCCATAATTTTGGCACTTAAGGAATGGAGGCATCTTCTCGAGGGTACTAGCGTGCCAGTGCTCATTCTTACTGACCACAAGAATTTAACTTATATATCTGAAGCAAAATGTTTGTCGCCCTGCCAGGCCAGATGGGCGCTATTTTTGTCACGGTTTAATTATGTGGTCTCCTACCTGCCTGGTAGTAAGAATGTTAGGGCTGATGCCCTCTCTCGACAATTTTCGCCTCTGTCCAAGGAGGAGTCTGTTCCTACTCCTGTTATACCTCCTGACCATATTTTGGCTACCATAAGTACTAATTTGACTTCTCCCTTGGGGGAGGAGATCCTGGCTGCACAAACCAATGCACCTCCTGAGAAACCTAGTGGTAAGTGTTTTGTTCCTGAGAATCTTCTAACTAAACTTTTGCACACTTACCACTATCCTAAAGCCGCAGGTCACCCAGGCAAGAACCAAATGATTTGATCTTTCACTCGACAATTCTGGTGGCCAGGTCTTCATTCTGATGTTGCTGCGCATGTTGCCTCCTCCTCAATGTCTTCATGTGGGTCTTCTTCAACCTATTGCTAATGGTGAGCGTCCTTGGACACATCTTTCCATGGACTTCATTGTCGAGCTCCCTGTTTCCAATGGCAATACTGTTATCCTTATGGTGGTTGACCGGTTTTCTAAAATGTCACATTGCTTTCCATTGATGAAGCTGCCCACCGCTCAGGAGCTTGCTTCAATTTTTGCCTGGGAGGTCTTCCATTTACATGGGTTACCAAAGGAGATAGTGTCGGACCGGGGTAGCCAGTTTGTCTCCAGATTTTGGTGTTCCTTTTGTGCTCAAATGGGGATCCAGTTTTCCTTCTCCTCGGTATATCAGCCTCAATCCAATGGGGCTGCGGAATGGTCTAATCAAGCTCTGAAACAGTTCCTACATTGCTATGTCTCAGATCACCACAATACTTGGTCTGAACTGTTACCTTGGGCAGAGTTTGCTTGTAATAGTGCTATTAATACTTCCTCCAAGTTATCCCCGTTCATGGCGAATTATGGGTTTCAACCATTCTTGTTGCCTGATTCATTCATGTCTCAGGATTCTGGCTTTGGAGGAGCATCTCTGGCACGTGGGTGCAGATTCAGGATTGCCTTCATCGATCTATGCAGCGTCAAAAGTTTCAGGCTGATCGTAGGCATCTGCCCGCCCCTTCCTACCAGGTTGGTGAGAGAGTTTGGCTGTCCTACCGCAACTTGAACCTTCATGTGCCTTACAATAAATTGGCTCCCCGTTATGTTGGTCCTTTTCGAATACTCCGACGGGTTAATCCTGTGGCCTACGCTCTTGACCTTCCTCCTGCTATGCGCATCTCCAATGTTTTTCATGGCTCCCACTTGAAACCATTGGTTTGTAATCGGTTTACCACTGTGTTGCCTCGTCCCCATCCTATCTTTGTTGACAACGATGAGGAGTATGAGGTCAGCAGCATTATTGACTCTCGTATGTCCAGGGGCCGTGTACAGTATTTGGTTCACTGGAGGGGCTACGATCCGGAGGTTCCCTCCTCTGATTTTCATGCTCCCGCCCTCCTCCGTTCCTTCCATGCCTGTTTCCCCATAAGCCTTTTGTCCTCCCGCGGGGGAGGGGTCATTGAGGGGAGGGTACTGTCAGGGTTTTTTCCCTGTTGTGTTTGCCATGTGCTGCTAGCAGCAATTTTACTCACCTCTCTGACTATGGTGCATTGTGGGGGATGCTGCTCATTTCCTTCACTTCCTTTTATGGCCAGACTAGTGTGCATCATCTATGTGAGACAGGATGCAGTCTCAGAATTGTGATGTCATCACTTATTATTTAAAGGGCCTCTGTTCAGTATGCTTTGCCTTTGCATTGTCTCAGACCTGTTTGTGAGAGTTCCTGTGTATTACCTGGTGGCCTGACGTCCTTCCTGGTTCCTGATCTCTGGCTTGTTCCTGACTCTGCTTTTTTCCTTGTTCCTGATTCCGGCTCATCTGACTATTCGCTTTGGCTCCAGACTCAGCTCGTCTGACTACCAGCTCTGGTTTTGACTCCTGGCTTGTTATTTGGCTTGTGGACTTTTTATTATTTTTTGCTATTAATAAAGATGTGATTATTTTTGCACTTCTGTCTCAGTCTGATTCCTGGCACCCTGACACAGTAAAGGTGTGAGCCGAGGGATTGATTTTTAGCCATTTTTAGGTAATTGTTTATTACTACAAGTATGCCGTTTGCTTTTATTGCTACAAACCCTGCGACTATCCTTTACCGGAGCTGGTGAGAGCTTTTGTCAGAAACCTTTAGAGATTTGGATGAACGGGAGCCTGTATAGAGAAACAGAGGGTCAGTGTATACACGGTACTACCTATTGACTGTCCATTGCTTGCAGCTAAGAACCATCTGTCATATTTGTTTTATGCTGATGATATTTTTTTATACTGTGAGTAGCATCCTATTTGTAGGGGCTGATCTATTAAATATGTTCTATAATAATTTGCACTTAGATGCGCATCTTTGTGTTTGTGCTCTCTGTCCGTTTTCGTTACTTTTTGGATACAGAGTGTTTGGTGGAGCATTTCTATGAGAGAGCCACCGCCACAGTTTGACACGCTCACTCACACACCAGATCCCCACATCCAGAGACACGATCACCACAAGCCACAAAAACTTTTGGATGTTTGATTGCCTTGAACTGTAAATCGTTATCTTCAGTAAAATTCTCGGATTGAGTGTCACATTGTCTGGTTGTATGTAGTTTATGTACCTTTACTACTACTAGGGATTTATATCATACTATATATATTTATCACATTGTGTATGTTTTATCATAGACACGTGTAAGTTTGTTTTTTATATATTTCTCAGAACACAGTAGAGCTAAGTAAAAACTCTTTTTGCTTGGTGTTTGTTTTTTAAATTGTAGGGATGTCTTGCACAGAAAGCATTTATGTCTTCTAATTTACGGGGTTCCCAAAGTCAACAATTAATGCTTGAGGCTGCATATAAAACATTTTATCTGTCCCTTTAGGCTGTCATATAGGTGTATCCAACTGTAAAATTGCTGCTTCAATTTAATAATCCACAGTATTGTTGGGAAAATGTTGCTACAACATCACTTTATCACAAGGATTAGGGCTAAGGTTAGAGTTAGGGGTCAAGGTATGAAAAATAGAAATTTAGGGATTTGTCATTTGCATAGTGAAACTCTTTGTGAACACATTTAACCTTTCTCTAGGATCATTTGTTATTTGATATCATAATGAAATGGAACAGTGACGTTTCTGGGTTCTCCCCTTAATCATGTATGATTAAGGGGAGAACCCCAAAACGTCACTGTTCAGTTTTATCTTGCCTACAATATAGTGAACTTTTATATTGGAGTGCTGTGGACCATTGTATCATTGATTACCTGTTTGGGAGTTAAAGCAGCAACCACAGGTCACGTGCACCAAAGTGAAAACTAGATTTGTTCTCCTGTACCAGATTTGTTCTCCTGTACTAGATTTGTTCTCCTGTACTAGATTTGTTTAGTTTTGTTATGTTTTGTATTTTATAATAAAAATCATTGTCATTGTATACCCATATCATACCCATATCATTGTACCCAGCGCTACGGAATTTTGCGGCGCTATACAAATATATGATAAAAATAATAATGTATTACAGCTAATACTGAAATATCCCATACATAAAGACATTGACAGCTAAGTTAGAACAAGCTTTAGTGTGGCACAGAAGTTATTCAGACACACTACACTGTAGACTTATATGATAAGAAGTTAACCCCTTAAGGAACAAAGCTCTTCCCAGTTTCCGTGCTTAACTGACATGGGCAATTTTGGCAATTTTGCTATCTAATCATTTAACCTTAATTATCCAATCTCTTGTCAAATGTATCAATATATATAATATACTGGTTTTTTTTATCATATAGGACTTTCTTTTGATACTCCATAAGGGAACATAAAATAACAATAAATATTAATTTTATACTGAAAAATGTGGATAAAATGAAATTGGGCTTTTTTCATTATAATCATTTCTATACAACGTGTGTTGCTAAAGAAAAATTCCTCAAATACGGCGAGATTACGAGTCTTGCGTTAGCCTTAAAAAGCAGCCTTGAGGGGTCCCAACGCTGCTTTTTAATGCCCGCAGGTATTACGAGTCAGGCAGGAAATGGTCTGTCGCTCACTTTTTTTTCCACGATTTTAGCTTACCTCAAATCCCCTTACGTCAATTGCGTATCCTATCTTTTTAATGGGATTTTCCTAACGCCGGTATTACGATCGCCTGAAAAAGTGAGTGGTAGACCCTCTCCTGTCCAGACTCCTATCACATTTAAAAGTCAGTAGTTAAGAGTTTTATGGCCTAACGCCAGAACATAAAACTCTTAACTAAAGTGCTAAAATACACTAACACCCATAAACTACCTATTAACCCCTAAACCGAGGCCCGCATTGGAAACACTTAACTAAAATGTTTAACCCCTAATCTGCCGACCGGACATCGCCGCCACTTTAATAAATATATTAACCCCTAAACCGCAGCACTCCCGCCTCGCAAACACTAGTTAAATTTTACTAACCCCTAATCTGCCATCCCTAAAATCACCAACACCTACCTACATTTATTAACTCCTAATCTTCCGACCCCAACATCGCCGCTACTATATTAAATTTATTAACCCCTAAACCTAAGTCTAACCCTAAATCTAACCCCCCCTAACTTAAATATAATTTAAATTAAACTAAATAAATTTAACATAATTAAATAAATTAATCCTATTTAAAACGAAATACTTACCGATAAAATAAACCCTAAGCTAGCTACAATATAACTAATAGTTACATTGTAGCTATCTTAGGATTTATATTTATTTTACAGGCAACTTTGTATTTATTTTAACTAGGTACAATAGTTATTAAATAGTTATTAACTATTTAATAGCTACCTAGCAAAAATAAGTACAAAATTACCTGTAAAATAAACCCTAACCTAAGTTACAATTACACCTAACACTACACTATAATTAAACTAATTACCAAAACTACCTACAATTAATTACAATTAAATTAAATAAACTAAATTACAGGGAAAAAAAACACACTAAATTACAGAAAAAAAAGAATTGCAAGAATTTTAAACTAATTACACCTAATCTAATCTCTCTAATAAAATAAAAAAGACCCCCAAAATAATAAAAATCCCTACCCTATACTAAATTACAAATAGCCCTTAAAAGGGCCTTTTGGGGGCATTGCCCCAAAGTAATCAGCTCTTTCACCTGTAAAAAAAAATACAATACCCCCCAACATTAAAACCCACCACCCAAACACCCAACCCTACTCTAAAACCCACCCAATCCCCCCTTAAAAAACCTAACACTACCCCCTTGAAGATCACCCTACCTTGAGCCGTCTTCACCCAGCAGGTCACAAGTGGTCCTCCAGAGGGTCCGAAGTCTTCATCCTATCCGGCCAGAAGAGGACATCCAGACCGGCAGAAGGCTTCACCCAGGCGGCATCTTCTATCTTCATCCTTCCGGAGCGGAGCGGGTCCATCTTCAAGTCATCCGATGCGGAGCATCCTCTTCATCCGACAGCCGATGACTGAATGACTGGTCCTTTAAATTACGTCATCCAAGATGGCGTCCCTCGAATTCCGATTGGCTGATAGAATCCTATCAGCCAATCGGAATTAAGGTAGGAAAAATCCTAATGATAAAATGATTGGAACAGCCAATAGAATGCAAGCTCAATCCTATTGGCTGATTGCATCAGCCAATAGGATTTTTCTTACCTTAATTACGATTGGCTGATAGGATTCTATCAGCCAATCTGAATTCAAGGGACGCCATCTTGGATGACGTCATTTAAAGGACCAGTCATTCAGTCGTCGGCCGTCGGATGAAGAGGATGCTCCACGCCGGATGTCTTGAAGATGGACCCGCTCCGCTCCGGAAGGATGAAGATAGAAGATGCTGCCTGGATGAAGTCTTCTGCAAGTCTGGATGTCCTCTTCTGGCCGTAAAGGATGAAGACTTCAGACTCTCTGGAGGACCACTTGTGCCCGGCTGGGTGAAGACAGCTAAAGGTAGGGTGATCTTCAAGGGGGTAGTGTTAGGTTTTTTTAAGGGGGGATTGTGTGGGTTTTAGAATAGGGTTGGGTGTGTGGGTGGTGGGTTTTAATGTGGGGGGTATTGTATTTTTTTTTACAGGTGAAAGAGCTGATTACTTTGGGGCAATGTAATTTAGTATAGGGTAGGGATTTTTATTATTGGGGGGGTTATTTTATTAGGGGGATTAGGTGTAATTAGTTTAAAATTTTCTGTAATTTAGTGTTGTTGTTTTTTTCGTAATTTAGTTTATTTAATTTAATTGTAATTAATTGTAGGTAGTTTAGGTAATTAGTTTAATTATAGTGTAGTATTAGGTGTAATTGTAAATTAGGTTAGGGTTTATTTTACAGGTAATTTTGTACTTATTTTAGCTAGGTAGTTATTAAATAGTTAATAACTATTTAATAACTATTGTACCTAGTTAAAATAAATACAAAGTTGCCTGTAAAATAAAAATAAACCCTAAGCTAGCTACAATGTAACTTTTAGTTATATTGTAGCTATCTTAGGGTTTATTTTATCGGTAATATTTAGTTTTAAATAGGATTAATTTATTTAATTATGTTAAATTTATTTTGTTTAATTTAAATTATATTTAGGTAAGGGGGGTTAGACTTAGCGTTAGACTTTGGGGTTTTAGGGGTTAATAAATTTAATATAGTAGCGGCGACGTTGGGGTCGGAAGATTAGGGGTTAATAAATTTAATATAGTTGCGGCGACATTGGGGGGGGCAGATTAGGGTTTAATAAATATAATGTAGGTGTCTGCGATGTTGGGGGCAGTAGATTAGGGGTTCATAAGTATAATGTAGGTGGCGGCGGTGTCCGGAGCGGCAGATTAGGGGTTAATAATATCATGAAAAAAGGTTTTAGAAAGAGAAATTTGTAGAGACCAAATAAGTAACTACACAAAAGCCAGGGATATCAGCATTTTCATTTTAATAGGTTAAAATAACCTTAACATATCTCCCTATTAGGGAAAATACAAAACGGTGCAGCACACTTCCTGCAAGCCTATACCAGACAGAGATCCTGATACTGGCTTTCTTGGGAACCACTGTCAGTTTAATTGAAGAATTCAGTCTATGGAACTCAACTGTAGACCTAAATAAGGTTTTGTATCACTTTGTCTGCTGCAATCCCGGTAATAGAATGGGTTACAGAATTAGACAGAAGTGAAGTTTTTTATAATGTACTGATAAAGTTCCTCTGATAATTATAACACAGGTTATGTAGCAGTACTTTAGTTACCACCTAGGTAGTAGGCAGATGAGCAGCGGTAAGATTAGTAAGACTTTAGGTAATGTCCCAACTTAGGTATGCTGTAAAGTATAGTATATCCCTTTAAGCAATAGCTTCTTAACATGAGTGTCCCTTTAAGGGTTGCAGGTTCAAGGTAAGTAACTCCAATTTATATACAGATATGAGTATGCAAATCCCTTATTCAGGGTAATGATTATTTACCTGGAGACTCCTAAATGAAGAGGAGGATGCAGGACAAGTTGTGTTAAGTATTCACACAAGCTGATTTACTGCAGGCAGTGCCTTGTCCGTGGTTTCAGTGTGTGAAGATCCCTGACGCTGATGTTTTTCTCTGCAGCGTTGATACAGACAGGATCAGCTGTTGTTCCGGTGAGTAGTTTCAGTTTAGGATCCAGCTGGCTGCTTAGATGTGACAGGGAAATTGCTCCGTTAGCAGCAGCAGTAGAGAGAGAGGATTCCTCTGTGGGCTGTGAGGCAGAGCGAGACAAGTTGAAATATATACACAGGACAGGAGATAAATCAGAAGGAGGTGTGTACTGCCACAATGATTTCATATAAGGCTCCCACACTGTAGTTTAATATCTCAGTCGTGCAGATAAGTAACTTTAGCAAAATAACAGTTCAGAGAATCTGATTTAACTTTGAAGATATTATCTCTTAAAGTGTGAATAAAGAACACAGGAGTAGAAATCCTGATGTGGCTCAGAAACAGTGCTCACTACAAACAAATTACTAAGCACTTGTCTGCAGCTGAGAAGGAAGCTTTATAGGCATTGGGGGAAGGGCAAAGGAAAACCTGACATGACCCCCCTTTCAAGCAAGCTGTCCCACAGATTGAGGCCGAGGACGATCCGGATTGCGGCGGTGGAAGAGGGCGACAAGCCGAGGTGCATGAATGTTAGTGGAGGGTTCCCAAGAATCCTCCTGGCTGGAATAGCCCTTCCACCGTATTAGATATTGCAGTTGATCCTTGTGGTACCTAGAATCCAGTAAGGTTTGGACCTCGTATTCATCAGGCTGAACAATCTCCGATGTAGGAGGCAGTACCAAATTGGAATCCCTCATGTCCCTAGCTGGTTTTAATAGGGATACATGGAAGGTCGGATGTACATGTAAATTTGATGGTAGTTCCAATGAAACTGCATTGACATTGATGATCTTGTTAATGGTAAAGGGTCCTATGAATTTTGTGAATAACTTCCTAGAGGGTATATGTAATCTAAGGTTTTTTGTGGATAGCCAAACCTTTTGTCCCACTACATATTTTGGGGGCTCCCTTCTTCGTAGGTCGTAAAATCTTTTTTGAGTGGCCTGTGCGTCTCTGATGTTCTCCTGGAGTACCTTGAAGGTTTCTATTAAGGAATTTGTCATGGAATCGACCAGGGGTGAAGTAGCAACAACTCCTTCAGCAAAGGTTATCTGTGGGTGGAATCCGTAATTTGCATAAAATGGAGACATGTTGATGGTGGAATTCATGGCATCATTAAAGGAGAATTCGGCCATTGGTAAGTACTGCATCCAGGTGGTTTGATGGTGTGAGCAGTAACAGCGAAGGTACTGTTCCAACCACTGATTTACGCGTTCTACTTGTCCGTTAGTTTGGGGATGATAAGACGTTGAAAAACGGTGTTCGATGTTTAGGATCTTGCAGAGTTGTTTCCAGAAATGTGATGTGAATTGAGTTCCCCTGTCGGAAACCAGAATCGTTGGGAGACCATGTAGCCTAACTATGTGCTTCAAGAAAAGATCCGCTGTCTCAGAGGAGGTTGGGAGCTTGTGGAAAGGGATGAAGTGAGCCATCTTTGTGAAGTGGTCAACTACTACTAATATGGTATTCTGATGTTCTGATTCAGGGAGTTCGACTATAAAATCCATTCCCACCTGTTGCCATGGCTTGCTTGGAACTTCGAGGGACATTAGGAGACCAAAAGGAGATTGATTATCAGACTTACATGTGGAACACACGGTACAGGTTTGGATATGCTCTTTCACAGAAGTATGTAAACCTGGCCACCAGTATGCCCTTGAGAGCTTCTCAGTGGTACGTTTTATTCCCTGGTGACCAGCTAATGGTGTGTCATGGTAAAGTCTGAGAATGTGTGCTCTAAGATTTCTTGGGATGTACAACCTATCCTTGAAATAATAAAAGCCATCCGGTTTAAGCGTTACAGCATGATGTGGAATCTCTAAATCGTTTTGTAGGGAAGACTTTAACTCCATACGTAGGTCGGTTGTGATACCCAGGAAACATTCTTTGGGTATAATGTTTCGGGACTCCTCATGAAATATAGGAATAGGTTCCTTTCTTGATAGGGCATCTGCCTTGCGGTTTTTGTCAGCAGGTCTGTAGATAATAGTAAAAGTGAATCTTGTAAAGAACAAGCTCCACCTTACTTGTCTAGCAGACAAGGTTTTATTATTCTGTAGATACTCCAAATTCTTATGGTCTGTGTATATAATTATGGGGTGGATAGTGCCTTCTAAAAGATGTCTCCATTGCTCAAGAGAACGTTTTATGGCAAGTAGTTCTTTATCGCCAATAGAGTAGTTCCTCTCAGCTGAAGAGAGAACTTTAGAAAAGAAAGCCACTGGGTGGAGAGGTGTAGCTGGTGTCTCCCATTGAGATAGAATGGCCCCGATGGCGTAATCCGAGGAATCTACCTCCATTACGTATTGATGCTGAGGGTTAGGAAACTGTAGAATCGGTGCAGTTGTAAACCTTTGTTTTAACTCTATAAATGCTTGGTTAGCTTCGTTGTTCCATTTAAATGGTAATGTACCTGTGAGAATAGTAAGAGGTCTTACTATCTTAGAGAAATTCTTTATAAATTTCCGGTAGTAGTTAGCAAAACCGAGGAAGCGTTGAAGTTCTTTCTTTGATGTTGGTTGACACCAGTTCCTTACTGTACTAACTTTATTTTCTTCCATTTGAATCCCAGCTGAACTGATGTGGTACCCAAGAAAGGATATGGTATCCTTGTGGAATTCACATTTTTCAGGTTTTGCGTACAACTGATGAGAACGGAGTCTGGAGAGTACCCATCTGACATGTGTGATATGTTGAGGAAGATCATCGGAATATATGAGTATGTCGTCTAAATAAATGACTAGACAGACGTCCAGAAGATCCCTGAATACATCATTTATGAAGTACTGGAACGTCGCGGGGGCATTACATAGCCCGAATGGCATTACCCTGTACTCATACAGGCCATATCTCGTCCTAAAGGCGGTAAGCCACTCATCACCTTTTCGAATCCTGACGAGATTATAAGCCCCACGAAGATCCAGTTTTGTGAAAATTTTTGCGTTTCCTAATCTTTCAATGAGTTCTGGTATGAGGGGGAGAGGGTATCGGTTTTTTATAGTTCTTCTGTTTAGTTCTCTGTAATCTATGATTGGTCTAAGTGAGGAGTCTTTGTTTCTGACGAAGAACATTCCTGCCCCTGCTGGGGAAGTAGAAGGTCTTATGAAGCCCTTTCGGAGGTTCTCATCAAGGTAATTTTTTAGATGTTCTAACTCTGGCTGGCTGAGAGGATATAGATGTCCATGGGGAACAACAGCACCCGGTTGAAGTTCTATAGGGCAGTCGTATTTACGATGTGGTGGTAAAGTTTCTGCCTCTCTTTTGCTGAAAACATCAGCAAAATCCTTGTAGACTTCAGGTAGGTTGACTTCGGAATGTGATAGCTGTAAGACGTGTACCTGTGGATAACAAGTGGTTTTGCAATAGTCAGAAGTTAGCCCTAATGTTAAATTCTTCCAATCGATAAAAGGATTATGTTCTTGTAGCCAACTAAGACCCAAAACGACAGGAAACAATGGTGAAGGAAGTATGTCAAATACTAAGTATTCAGTATGTCCTGTGGACGTTTGTACCTGCAAAGGTACTGTTTCATGTGTAATAGGACCTGTGTGGATGTTTGAACCATCAATTACACGAACAACAACAGGTTGCTGCTTGCACACAAACTTAATTTTATTTCTTTTAACAACATCTAAATCCAAATAATTTCCATAAGCCCCTGAATCCACGATGGCCTCAGTCTTCAGTCTGCTTTGGTCCCACTGCAAAGTTAGTGGGAGACGACAGTAAGTGGAGTTCATATGTGAAACACAAGATGTATGAATAGTAATGCACTTACTTCTCTTATTCTTTATCAGTGTTGGACAGTCCTTCACCGTGTGGTTCGGATTAGCACAGTACATGCAGAGCATTTGAGTCCTTCTGCGGTTGCGTTCTTCGGAAGTGAGTGGTCCACGGATTATACCTATGTCCATAGGTTCTGGGGTTGTTTTGTGTATGGGAGGCAAACGGTGTGAGAAGGTTGCTCTGTGTGTGTTCTCCTGATAACCCCGTTCGCTTCTCCTCTCGCGGAGACGTCTATCAATTTGGGTAGTAAGTCTCATAAGTTGTTCTAGGGAATCAGGTAAGTCGATTCGGGCCAGTTCATCTTTAATTGCGTCTGATAACCCTATCCTAAACTGGTTCTTAAGCGCTACTGTATTCCATAAGGAGTCCGTGGAGTATTGTTTAAACTCCGTTATATATTCCTCCACTTGCCGTTTTCCTTGTTTGAGACTTCTCATGTTTGTCTCGGCGGTCTGTTGGAGGTTGGAATCCAAGTACAGTTCATCCATAGCATGTATGAACCGGTCTAGAGATGAAAGAATAGGGTCATCTGTCTCGTATAGTGTGTCTGCCCATGCCCGTGGTTCCCCTCTCAAGAAGGAAATGGTAGCTAAAACTTTAATCTTGTCAGTCTTGTATGTCTTGGCTTTTAGTTGAAATAACAAACTGCAAGAGTTTTTGAACTGTCTATAAAGTCTACGATTGCCAGAGAATGGATCTGGTAGGGACACCTGAGGGTCAGGTTCAGAGGTCTTAGAGGTCAGGGTTTCCTTTAAAAGTTCATGTAAAGTTTGGTTTTCAAATTGTAGCTGTTTAAGGCCTTGTGCCAATTGGTCGACTCTTTGTGAGAGAGTATAAACTACTTGCGGTAGGTCTACTGGCTCCATTGCGTTTTTGGGCTTAGTAATATGTCAGTTTAATTGAAGAATTCAGTCTATGGAACTCAACTGTAGACCTAAATAAGGTTTTGTATCACTTTGTCTGCTGCAATCCCGGTAATAGAATGGGTTACAGAATTAGACAGAAGTGAAGTTTTTTATAATGTACTGATAAAGTTCCTCTGATAATTATAACACAGGTTATGTAGCAGTACTTTAGTTACCACCTAGGTAGTAGGCAGATGAGCAGCGGTAAGATTAGTAAGACTTTAGGTAATGTCCCAACTTAGGTATGCTGTAAAGTATAGTATATCCCTTTAAGCAATAGCTTCTTAACATGAGTGTCCCTTTAAGGGTTGCAGGTTCAAGGTAAGTAACTCCAATTTATATACAGATATGAGTATGCAAATCCCTTATTCAGGGTAATGATTATTTACCTGGAGACTCCTAAATGAAGAGGAGGATGCAGGACAAGTTGTGTTAAGTATTCACACAAGCTGATTTACTGCAGGCAGTGCCTTGTCCGTGGTTTCAGTGTGTGAAGATCCCTGACGCTGATGTTTTTCTCTGCAGCGTTGATACAGACAGGATCAGCTGTTGTTCCGGTGAGTAGTTTCAGTTTAGGATCCAGCTGGCTGCTTAGATGTGACAGGGAAATTGCTCCGTTAGCAGCAGCAGTAGAGAGAGAGGATTCCTCTGTGGGCTGTGAGGCAGAGCGAGACAAGTTGAAATATATACACAGGACAGGAGATAAATCAGAAGGAGGTGTGTACTGCCACGATGATTTCATATAAGGCTCCCACACTGTAGTTTAATATCTCAGTCGTGCAGATAAGTAACTTTAGCAAAATAACAGTTCAGAGAATCTGATTTAACTTTGAAGATATTATCTCTTAAAGTGTGAATAAAGAACACAGGAGTAGAAATCCTGATGTGGCTCAGAAACAGTGCTCACTACAAACAAATTACTAAGCACTTGTCTGCAGCTGAGAAGGAAGCTTTATAGGCATTGGGGGAAGGGCAAAGGAAAACCTGACAACCACATACAAAGAATGCACAGAGAACTAGGGTCACACAGTCCTAGGACATCAAATTTGCAACATTCACTCATACAGTCAGTAACCGGCTTGAATCAACAAACAACACCTCTAACAGAGGATGGCAGTGCAATCCCTGCACTAATCAGCCAACATGTTAATCATTGAGGATCTATGTTTGCTAAAACGGATAGTTACCACAATTATACAGAAAATAAATATATATTGTGAGCATATATATATATATATATATATATAGGATGTTAAATACATAGATACATTTTGACTGAATGAAAGTAATTGAAACCTAGTGGGAAGCCAAACAACACCTATTTCAGAGGGCACCCCTAACATCTAGGAAGGATATGGTGTCATGAAATGTATCGTTTAGGATCTATGTTTGGTCTTCCTAATATCAAGGTGACAATTTTACTAAATAAATTGACAAGTACAATCAAATGTCAGAATTATTTGCAAGGAAACAAAGGCAAGTGATATATACATATTCCGCATTAAACCACATGGCAAGTAGTTGAATATATGTCCTCTGAACTTATAGTTAAATTTTCACACACTGTCCAGAGTACAGGTATCACATAAGCCTGATATACCAAGCACCATGTAATTACACTCTCAGAGGGGTAAAATTCCTTCCCTCTATTGAAGTGTAGGCATGGTAATTCATAAAGACTTCCTCTCGAGCAAGAAAAGCAGCAATCATGTATCCAAACTGCTTGGTTAGACTTGTAAGCTCTCAAGTTAGTTACCAAATGTTTCCTTTCTGTTGCGAACTTTGTTTGTTCCAGGGCTGAGCGGCCTGCTCCGTGCACGTCACTGCCGATGCGCGTTTCACCCCCACATGACCACTGCGTCAAGGGGTTTCCTCAGGGCAAACGAATTGGGATCATAAGCCATGCTTGGTATTTACCATTTGTAATCCACACTGATTGGGTAAGCACTTCTACATTGCAGCCAATGTGTCAGCTGCATATATTCTTTATGAGGAAAGGTGAAAATAAAAAAGACATAAAAAGCAAAACAACACTTACTAAATTATGATGGATATTAAAAGACTATATATACAGAATATATAATACATACATCCTTTCTTTTCTAAGATGGTTAGAATAAAATCTTCTGAATTATAGTGGATATATAACGACTGTAGTATAACTGCCGAAACACCCCATATTTTATAAGAAAGATGTATACTTATATACAGTGCATATTTTGTGGTTACCCCGAGGATAGCCAGAAGTTATTTGCAAACTTTATTAGGTGAATTATTTTATTGCGTCTTGATTATAAATGTAGAATGGGGCTAAAAGAAGACCAAATCATGAGCACATGTTTTTTCTCACCATTTCTGCTCGTGTGATTAGAACAAAACTTAAATAAACCATGTGAACAGAACACACTTGCATGAATTGCCTCTAAGTAAGTCATCCATAAGTAAAGGGTAAAAATAATATTTATAATATAATAATGACAGTAATAACCAAACGTTTACAAGAACGTGGCAAACTCGAACTTCTCATTAAGACCCTTTGGGGAAAGTGTTTGTAATTTATACATCCAAGCTGTTTCCTTTTTAGGAGTATTTTGTCAATATCCCCTCCTCTACCAAGCAGAGAACAAGTCTCTATACCTATAACTTTTAGATCAGTTACATTCGAATTATGGTGTAGCAGAAAGTGCAAAGCTACCCCACTTTTTATGTCACCCTCTTTAGTTGCTTTTATATCATCTCTGTGTTCAGACACTCTGTCCATCAACATGCGTCTAGTTTTGCCAATGTAAAACATCGGACAACTGCAAGAGATAAGATAGATAACATTTTCTGTTTTACAGTTAATAAACTGTTTTATGGGAAAAACAGTACCTCCAGTTGAGAAAGATTTTGAGCGGACAATGTATCTACAGTGTCCACATTGAAAAACATCCTTTAACTTTTCTATGTTCACCCAACCAATCCTTAGAACTTGGACTTTTTACATAGAAACTTTTGACAAGCTTATCCTTTAAGTTTGGAGCTCGTCTAGCGACCAAAGAAGGTTGAACGCCCACAAGTTTTGAGACAGCCTCATCAGCCTGTAGGAATTGCCATTTTGCATTCAATATATGGCGTATCTTTTCCCAATGGCAGTTATATTCTGTGACAAAACGAATTATTTGGTCATTTGATTTGTCCTTGGTCTGATAGAGCAGGTCATCTCTGTTTGCTTTTCTTGCTCTATTCCTAGCAAATCTCAAATTACGTTTTGAGTAGCCCCTTTTCTCAAACCTGCTGAACATTTCTCCAGCATGTTGGTCATACTTATTCAGACTTGAGCAATTTCTCCTTAAACGGAGAAACTGCCCAACCGGAATGCCTCTAATTAGAGACTTAGGATGATGACTCGAGGCTTCCAAAATGTTATTGGTTGCTGTGTCCTTACGGTATATTTCTGTAGCCAGCAAAGGCCCTTCTTTTTTGATTTTTACATCCAAAAAGGTTAGTTCACTAGTGCTGAAATCAAAAGTCAAAAGAATATTAAATTCATTGACATTGAGTATCTTTACAAAGTCTTTTAGAGACTCTTCCGTGCCTTTCCAAAAGAGAAACACGTTGTCCACATAACTGAGCCAAATTAGGACGTGGTCATCTAACCAATCTTGCAGTTCACCAAAGACCACCTGGCTTTCCCATAGGCCAAGGTGGAGACAGGCATAGGATGGGGCATGTAATGTACTGTGCCTTTAAGACATTTATCCCATAATCCTATAAAGTCTAGGTGCTCCCAGAATACATTGCTTGGTATTCTGGTCACACCCTTGTATCAGCCTTACTTACACTGCTTCTGAACTCAGCTGTTACCTTCCCCCTTCTACTAAGGGATTACCCTCAGCTGGATAACTCCTGCAGTATCTGCCTACCTTGTTGCTCAGTGTTTCTGACAACACTCTCCCTGCTTCCTGTGCGGTTACCTCTGCTACTACGCTTTATCTCCGGACCTGACAGCCTTACAGAACACCGGGTGACGTCACCATCCGCTGCTTCCGGTCTCAACCGAACTCAGACCGCATCCTCCATTCTCCTTGTGAGTACAGCGTTTGTACTGAGACTGCATTGTGATATATTTTTGCTATAATCTGCAGAGAGTCTTACTTGTATATACATTTACTGCGCAATTAACACACAAATCACCAATGTCATATAAATCTATGTTAACTAGTTTATATATATCTTGTCATACTTGTACTGAGTACTAAACTTTGTTGCTTAAAGGAATGGCAATATATAAGCTTTGTATCAATATTAAACCCTTACTCACATCCCCTTATGTTAAGTCATAATATAAGGGGTAATTCGTAAGGAACACAACATATATATATATATATATATATATATATATATATATATATCAGCAATGTTAAATGTTCAGACTATATTTACAGAAATTCAAGAAATAAGGAGACTTTATTATAACTTTTGTTCACTCAATCATAAGTGTTATTTGGGTCATTACAGGAAATACCAAGCCTTAAAAAAAAAAAGAATGATGGATCCCCAGGAGTTATATAACCAAGTACTAAATTTAGGACAAAGAGTAGATCAGCTTAGTCAAGGGCTGAAAGAATTGCAAGTTGAGAATCAAACACTTAAGGGAATAATTACTGATGGTTTGAATAAAATGCAACCTCACTCTGAAACAATTCCAGAGCCTCCTGTCAGTCCTCCTGATATATTCTCAGGGAATAGACAGCAATACAGACAGTTTTATAACTCTTGCACACTTTTTTTTTCCTTGAAACCTAAAACATTTCAAAATGAAAGAACCAAGGTTTTAACAATTATTTCTTACTTAAGAGGAGAGCCCAGAGCATGGGCAGACAGTTTATATGAACAGAATGATATTATACTAAATTCTTCAAATTAATTTTTTAAAGCCTTATCTACTCTGACAGCTCACTGCAGACACAAAATTGAGAGCATTAAAACAAAAACAAAAAAGAGAGCTGTAGAAGACTATATATCTGAATTTAAGATTTGGCAAAAAGATTCAGAATGGAATCTTATATCATTAAGAAATCAGTTCAGACTGGGACTTTCTGAGCTCATTAAAGATGAACTAGCCAGAATGGATATCCCAGAAGATTTGGAGCAGCTGATGCATTTAGCTATTAAAATAGACCATAGGATAAGAGAAAGGAAAAGAGAAAGGTACACTGTAGATAATCCAACCAGACATAGAGATGCACACACAACCCCCACTCCAGGAAGGCTAGGTGACGAGCCTATGGATATAGGGGTAATAAGGGGCCCTCTATCATTTGAAGAAAAGCAAAGAAGAAAAGAAAACCATCTATGCCTGTACTGCGCTTCCAAGGAGCATGAAGTCTCAAGTTGTCCTGTCCTTAAAAAACCTAAGAAAGGTAAGGGACATGACACAACATTGATTTTCTCTTTTCCTAATGAAAAATTGACTTATACAAAATTTCCTATTTTTCTACAGTGGGAACACCATCAGCATCTGCTTGACGCTGTTATTGACTCAGGAGCTTTCATGTCATATATTAATTCTGATATAGTTAAGATTAATAAAATACCCTTAATTAAAAAAAACTACACCTGTGTCAGTACGTTTAATTGATGGCAATCATCTAGAATCAGGTCCCATAACACATGAGACAATACCTTTACTTATGATATCTAATGACCATAAAGAATATATTTATTTTGATGTTTTATCATCTCCTATTTTCCCAGTGGTTCTGGGATTACAATGGTTGAGATTGCATCAACCTACCATTAACTGGCAAACAAGTAGTGTCACATTTAAATCTGAATACTGTGAAAACACTTGTAACCAGAATTTTACAATCATGACGGTGGCGGAACATCCTATACCACCTGAATACACTGATTTTGAGCTTGTTTTTAGTAAAAAGGAGGCAGAAAATTTACCTCCCAATCGATCTTATGACTGTCCAATAGATTTGATACCAGGTTCTGACATACCTTATGGTCATATTTTCCCCCTCTCAGAACCTGAATTATTGGAACTAAAAAAATATCTGACAGATAATTTGCGTAAAGGGTTTATACGTCCCTCGACGTCACCTGCAGGAGCAGGGATGTTTTTTGTACGTAATAAAGATCAAAGTTTAAGACCTATAATAGACTATAGGGAACTTAATAAAAGAACAGTCAAAAATAGATACCCCTTGCCCCTGATACCTGAACTGATTGAAAGGTCGAAGGGAGCAACTGTCTATACTAAGTTAGATCTAAGAAAGCCGTACAACCTTATTCGCATGAGACCAGGAGATGAGTGGCTCACTGCTTTTAGAACGCGATATGGGTTGTATGAATATACTGTGATGCCCTTTGGGCTATGTAATGCTCCCGCAACCTTTCAGAGATTTATCAATGATATTTTTAGAGATCTTTTGGATATCTGCATTGTGATTTATTTAGATGATATTTTAATTTATTCATCAAACCTACAGGAACATGTAATGCATGTAAGGAAAGTTCTCTCCAGATTACAAGCTCACCATCTCTATGTCAAACTTGAAAAATGTATCTTCCATAGCCAGGATATAACCTTCCTAGTTTACCATATAACACCAGATGGTATATCCATGGATAATGGAAAAGTACAGGTTATCCAAGACTGGCCAACACCTAAAACCAAGAAAGATGTTCAAAAATTTCTAGGTTTCTCAAATTTCTATAAGAAATATATTAAAAACTTTGCTTCTATATCCAAACCTCTAACATCGTTAACTAAGAGTACTATACCTTTCCTTTGGACACAAAAAGCTGATCAAGCTTTCCAAACATTAAAAAATAGTTTCACCATAGCACCTATACTGCAATACCCTAATCCAAAATATCACTATATTCTAGAAATAGATGCTTCTGAATATGCAATTGGTGCAATTTTATCTCAACAAGAAACTAGCTCGGCTCCTATACACCCTTTGGCATATTATTCTAGGGTGTTAACTTCATCAGAACTTAACTATCATATAGGAGAAAAAGAATTGTTAGCCATGAAGTCAGCTCTAGAACAATGGAGACATCTTTTGGAGGGTACAGAACATCCTATACAAATTTTTACATACCACAGAAACCTCCAATACTTGAAGACACATAAGACATTGACAGCACGGCAGGTGCGTTGGAGTTTATTTTTCTCTCGCTTTTCTTATATACTCACGTATAGACCTGCGAGTAAAAATAAAAAAGCTGACTTTCTATCCAGACTTATGGAAAAACCTCAGATTAAACCTTCATTTGGTTCCGTGATACCAAGAGAATGTTTTACCCCTTGCCTTGGAGTAACCATTCCAGCAGAATTACAACTCAAAAGCGAACAGCTTCTTGATGTAACCTATCCAAAGGATAATTTAATTAGAAAAACAGATGGTTTATACTACAATGGAGATAACATATACGTTCCTCCACAGAAAAGACAAACTATCCTACAAACCTTTCATGACTCACAGTTATCAGGTCACCCGGGTATACAACCTACTTATGATTTAATTAAACGCAATTATTGGTGGCCTAAAATGAGGAATGATGTACAAGAATATGTCACTCATTGTGAAACGTGTTCCACATGTAAAATTAATAGGCAAAAACCTTATGGACAGCTACTTTCTTTGCCCATCCCAGAAAGGCCATGAATGCATATAGCAGCTGATTTTATTGTGGATCTACCACCATCTAAATCTTTCAATACCATCTTAGTAGTGGTAGATCTTTTTTCCAAGATGTGCCATTTTATTCCGTACCACAAGTTACCAACTTCTTTGGAAACTGCGTCTTTATTCATTCAGAATGTTTTCAAATTACATGGGTTACCTCTGACTATAACAACTGACAGAGGAACCCAATTTACCTCAAACTTATGGAAGAATCTTTGTAGAACATTAAACATTACTAGACGCTTGAGTACCTCCTTTCATCCACAGACGAATGGCCAATCTGAGCGCACAAATCAATGGTTAGAAGAGTATCTAAGATGTTTTTCCACTCAACAACAAGATAATTGGTCAGATCTACTGCCATTGGCAGAATTTGCTCACAATAATTCCTTGAACTCTTCAACCAAAAGTACCCCTTTTTTTACCAACTTTGGGTTTCATCCCACTTTCAATTATCTTGAGCAAAGAGAAAATAGTTCCCCAGTCGTTAATGACTTGGTTAATACTATTGCTGAAACCTTCACTATATCTGCAAATCACATAAAGGCATCAAAAGACAGACAGAAAAAGTTTTATGATTTACAGCGCCAACCGTCACCCGAGTACAAACCAGGAGATCTGGTATGGTTGTCCACAAAGCACCTACGTTTGACTGCTCCCTCGAAAACATTTAATAGGTTCTTCATAGGACCTTTCCCTGTGCAAAAAGTGATCAATCAAAATGCTGTAACTTTGGAGCTGCCTAGTCACTATAAAATACACCCCACTTTCCATGTGTCCCTCTTGAAACCGTACAAATCATTACGAACATTGGTGGATCAGTTGCCTGTGGTACCTCCCATTGAGCCAGAACGTGAATTTGAAGTACAGAGTATCCTGGATTCCCGAAAGGTGTCTGGGAGGTGTCTGTAAGGGATACACCTCTGACGACGATTCTTGGGAGCCGGCTTCGAATTTATCTGCTCCTCGTTTGGTTTCCTTATTTCATCGGCGGAATCCTGAACGTCCTCAGTCATGAACCCCAGTGGTGTTCATCTTTGGAGGGGTGATCTGTAATGTACTGTGCCTTTAAGACATTTATCCCATAATCCTATAAAGTCTAGGTGCTCCCAGAATACATTGCTTGGTATTCTGGTCACACCCTTGTGTATCATCCTTACTTACACTGCTTCTGAACTCAGCTGTTACCTTCCCCCTTCTACTAAGGGATTACCCTCAGCTGGATATCTCCTGCAGTATCTGCCTACCTTGTTGCTCAGTGTTTCTGACAACACTCTCCCTGCTTCCTGTGCGGTTACCTCTGATACTATGCTTTTTTTTTTTTTTTTTATTTATTTATATCCAACAGCATAGACAATCACATAGTATGAAATCATACCACGCAGGGTAGAGAAAAAAAAAAAAAAAAAAGACGAATACATTATTCAAGCTACATATTAGATAATTGAAATAATTTAGGACCTCAATGCAATTATAACCATATGACTGTCATGCGAACTTTCAATCTCCCTTGAGATCCTACTTTGTGTCCTGAATATCTACACCGTTGGGGTTTTTTATTTTTTTAATTGTAAACCTAAACTATTCTTACTAACTAAACTACCTAAGTAACAGGATGGCTAATATCAATCTAGCCTATACTATACTATACTCTTATGGGGAAAATACAAAATGACTGTGTTGACTGTTGGACTGCTTTATGTAGCTGATTATGCACAGCACTAGTAAGTATTAGTGGGGGTATAGCAGGCTGTGTAGACTTTATATTTCATTCAATAGTTAAAATATTGTAGCTGTCGCACTAAGAAATTGCGAATCAACCTACAAATGACTACCTATGTTTGCGTGAGAAAAAGAGTGTGGCTGAGTTACCCCTAATAACCTAAGTTGGAGTCCAAATATAAACTTGACTAAGTTCAACTAAAATAAGGTAAATAATAAAAAAAAAAAAAAAAAAAAAAAAAAGGGGGAGGAGGGGAGAGGGAGAAAATAATAATGGTAATAATAATTCCCTCTCTCGTCAGCCACCTAGTCAAACGACCATGATCTTGGGAGCTGTCCTACCTGTATCTGATGCTGAAACCACTCAGACTTCTTAAAGGCTACCAGTATTTGCCTCTGGATCGTTACAGATAGAGATAGAATCATCAATTTCCATTTAGTAAAGAATTGCCGTAACTGTTTATTATTAGTAGTTTTTATATTATACTGGTCGAGTAATATCTGATACTGGGCTTTCCTGAGAAATTCAGATAATTTGAGGTCACCTCCACTCTTCCAATTAGAGAGAATCACATTTCTCCCTACTAATATCATAGCGTTCAGAAATTTATGGTTAATTTCAGGTTGACTATTGTTATATTGAAATAGAAAAAGTATCTCAAGCTGTGAGAACTCCGTCTGGACTCCCAAAACCTTATTGCACCAGTAATTAACTTTATTCCAAAATTGTCTCACCTTCGGACATTTCCAGAAGCAATGAAGTAAATCTGCCCTTTCCTGTCTACATTTGGGACATTCTCCTAATACTGTATTACCTCTCCATTGTGCTATTCGAGCAGGGGAGAGATATGCCATATTCAATAATTTAATATGAGATTCCCACCAGGTAACTAAGGTCGTTGCTTTCATTGCTAACCTAACACTGGCGGCGATCCGCTCTTCTTCTACTGATGGTAGCACTTTATCCCATTTCGCAACTAATCCATTCATATGAGTTTCCCCTTGAATATTAATTAAAGTTTTATATACTAATGAGATTCTATTAGCCCCTTCCGTATAAGCTTGAATCACTCTGCCAATTTCCCCCTTATCGATTGCCATCCCTGTTTCACTTCTTAACTCTCCAATCCAATGGCATACTTGTAAGTAGGCATAGAAAGCTGACCTTTCTAAATTATATTTACCTTTCAACTCCTCAAAGGATCTAACTACCAGGCTATTCTCCTGGCATAGTTGGCCTAGTGAGTGAAGGCCAACTCGTGCCCATCTGGAGAAGACCGACATGTTCAACCCTGGCGAAAAGCTTGGATTTCCTGTAAGTGGGAGAAAAACCGATTTGCGAAAATTAATCTTGGTTGCTACACACACTTTCTGCCACGTCCTGACAACATCTTTAATGGTAACATATTGTAATATATTAGCCGGCAAATTTATTGTTGGGATGTGCAAGATTGCTTTTAGGTCAAAAGGGGCAACCAGATGCGACTCCAGATCATACAGTGTAACATTGCCTTTCTCAGTGATCCAATCTAGGGCAAATTTACATACGGCTGCATAGTTGTAGATTCTAATATTTGAGCATGCGAAGCCACCACTATGCTTTGGAAGTGTTAAAGTTTCAAAGGCTATCCGTGGCTTTTTCCCCCGCCAAATGAAATTATTAAACAACCTCTGTAACTTACGAATGTCTTCCTTGTATAATAATAATGGAAAATTTTGGAGGAAGTATAGCAATTTGGGAAAAATAATAGTTTTTATAAGCATGATTCTAGCCGAAATACTAAGTGGTAAATTAACCCAGATTTGAGTTTTGTCTTGTATTTCCTTAATACATTTAGGGAAATTCAGTTTATACCAGTCTCTGGGATTCCTACTCAAGCTAAGACCCAGATACTGTATACATGTAGTTTCATGGAATGGGTGAATTATTGTCTGAGACGGTTTATGAATCCATAGCAATTCCGATTTTTCGTTATTAGTCTTGTAACCCGAGAAAGATCCGAACATCCTAAATATCGATAAGACTTGTAGTATAGACTGGGTTGTACTACTTAAGAATAACAAGAGATCGTCCGCGAAGAGAGAGAGCACCATCTCCTGAGACCCTATTCTGATCCCCTTCAATTCCTGTCTCAAGTAGATTGCCAGGGATTCTAGGGATATATTAAAAAGTAGCGGGGATAATGGGCAACCCTGCCTTGTCCCTCGTCTCAAAGGAAATCTATCTGAGGCTTCCCCATTTACTAAAATTGCTGACAGTGGATTTGTATAAATTCTCTGTATAAATTGGTGGAATGCCCCTGTCAGTCCAAATCTCCCTAGTGACTCAAAGAGGTGGTCCCACCCGATCGAGTCGAACGCCTTTTCGGCATCGACTGTAAGGATTGCAAGGTCGGGTATAGAATGAGCCGTCTTATAAACTTTATTTGCAAAATAATCTAGGACCAACTGTACTCTTCTTATATTTTTGACTGGGTTACGACCAATCATAAATCCTGACTGGTCTGGATGTACTATATAGTGTAAACATTTTTTGAGGCGATTGGAAATAATGGCCGTCAACAACTTGTAGTCCTGATTCAGAAGGGAAATAGGTCTGTAAGATGAAGGAGAGTTAGGATCCTTTCCCTTCTTTAGAATCAGGACCACATTTGAGGCTGTAAACAAAGGGGATTGAGGTTTATTTTCGATATAATAATCATTAAATAATACATGTAAAAGGGGGAGAATTTGGTCTTGTAAGAGTTTGTAAAACTCGGCTGGCAAGTCGTCCGGCCCCGGGGATTTACCTCCTTTAAGATTAGTTATGGCATCTGATATCTCTTCTCTTGTAATAGATTCATTCAACATTTGTAAATCCTGTTCTGAAATCTGGGGTATTCTGATCTTCTGCCAAAATTTCTCTTTATTATCTTGATCTATTGTATTGGGAGCGTATATCTTTTGATAATATTCGAGGAAAACTTGTCTTATTTCTGAGCTCTTATTAAATCTCGTATTCTGATAGTCGATAGATGAGATGAAATTTTTCTGTTGTCTATTTTTTACTATTTTAGCTAATATTTTAGCCGAAATGCCCTGGTTCCCTGCAAAAAAAGCTTTTTGCTTCTGATCCTCTTCTACCATCTTTTGTTTGAGAAAAAGATCACGTTCCCCTCTAATCTTTCTATATTTATCCCAATTAGATGTAGTTTTGTCCTGAATATAGTGTACATATGCATTTTTGAGTGTATTGGCTAGTTGTTCCTCCCTCTGCACCCTTCGTCGCTTATTCCTAACTAAATACGCTTTTATTTCTCCTCTGAGGACCGCCTTTGCAGTTTCCCAGAGGATTTCGGGTTTGCTCAAATAATCTTTATTGTGTTTAAAAAACTCTCTCCATCTCTCTTGCAACCATGACCTAAATTTGATGTTCTGAACCAGATATTGTGGAAAAAAAAAGCGTGCATTGCTAATGCAAGTGGGGGCCCCATGTTGGATCTCCAATGAAATAATAGCATGATCAGATACCTTAATATCTTTAATATCCGATTTTATGTCAGACTTCATCAATTGGCTGGACACTAGAAAAAAGTCTATCCTTGAAAAGGATCTGAATGACCTGGACTCGCACGTGTACCCCCTCTGATCTGGATGTTGAATCCGCCAAACATCCTTTAGTGCCAGTCTCTGACAGAAATTGTGGAGAATCTTAGTTTCCCTAGTTTTTCTGTCGGCTGATCTACTGTTAAATCTATCTAAGGTATAAGAGAAAGTCATATTGTAATCCCCAACTACTATTATATTTTTCCCAACATACTGGAAAGGTTTCAGCCCTAACATTTCCCAAAACTCTCTATCTGTTTTGTTTGGACCATAAAGATTGCAAAAAACATATAATTTTTTGTTTATTGTCATTTCAAGGATTTGATATCTTCTATCAAGGTCGTTATGTGTTGTTAAAATCTGGTAATCTAGATGCTTGTTGAGCAAAATAGCTAACCCTCTTTTCCTTTGGCTGTAAGGTGTGAAAATGACCTCCCCGACCCATTTGGTTTGTAATTTAACAGCTTCTACCGGTGATAGGTGGGTTTCTTGGATAAAGGCTAAGTCAGGTTTATGGGAGCCCAGAAGTTTTATCATTAATTTTCGCTTGATAGGTGAGGAAATTCCCCCTATATTCCAGGATAGAATATTAAGTTTGTTCATCTCTGTTTATTAGGACCTTGCTAGATCTCGACGAGAGCGGGGGGAAAAAAAAAAAAAAAAAAAAATGTTTTTCCTTTTTTTTTCTTTAAAGGGGTCCCGAATCCCCGCATAGCAAATAGTAATAATGCAATATCTAAACTTGACATCCAGATATCTAATATCTTTAACCAGTCTCAATAATTGTTGGGGAGTCTGTGCTCCCCCCACATCCCCATTTTTCAGTACAATTAGAACCATAAACCATAAAAATAAAAAAACGAAAATGAGGTAGACATCAAGACAGTCTGAGTCTATGGAAAATAATATTTTCAATATTGGAGCCAACATCATCCCACTTCTACCTATTTCGTCTAGGGTGCTCACTAACATCACTGAACCCCGTTCTTATGACAATAGGCCTTGACCTCCTCAACTTTCGAAAATGTGGATATGGCGCCATCCCTCTCCAATACGATTTTAGCCGGATACAATAGTCTGGCCTTCAGGTTGGCATTGATTAGTCTGGAGCAGTATGGCGCCATCTCCCTCCGCTTTGTTTGTGTTTCCATTGAAAAGTCTTGGAACAATAGCAGCTTTGTCTGGCCTATCTTTATTCCATTGTTCTTACGATAGAGTCTTAAAATGTGAAACTTATCCTGAAAATTTAAAAATTTAATTATGACTGGTCTAGGTTTCTGAAGAAGAGTAGAGCTCTCACGTATTGGCCCTATTCTGTGCGCTCTCTCCACAGGGATAACTAGATTTTCTATCTGACTACCCACTAATTGCGGGAGGGTGGTAGAGGCAAATTTTAGAAGATCGGCATATTCAGCTGTTTCAGGTAGCCCAATAACCCTAAGGTTATTGCGCCGCGACCTATCCTCTAAGTCCTCTAACTTAGTTTGTAACATATGTATGGTCTTGTCTTGTGTCTCATTTATCTGTTCTTGAGTAACAAGCTTATCCTCCATATCGGAGACTCTTGTTTCCAATTCTATGAGTCTTGGGGAAATTTGCTTGACTTCTGCTGAAAGGTTACTTATCTCTTGTTTTAAAACATCAAATTGAGGCATTAACAATTCAGATATTTGATTCAACAATGTTGTGGTATCGATGTTACTCAGACTTAAGTCGCTGCCAGCCTCCGACTCGCTGGGTTTGGTCCTTTTGTCCTTATGTTTAGGTGGCATCGCGGGTGAATTAGGTTTAGAGTGGGACATAAATTTGTCCATGAGTAAGGGAACAAGAAGTGTTGTTCCAGTTAATTGTGATCAATAAGAATCTTACGAGATAAAGTGATTTCGTGCAGTGAAAAGAATCAAGGGAGTGGGCAATGCAAAAAAAAAAAAAAAGGAAAAAGTGAGAAATAGGAAAGTGAAAATAAGAGGGAGTGAGGCAACCCGGGAGGGGTGAGGAAACCCAAGAGGGGGGGTGGAGTGCAAAAAGGACCCCCAAAACCAACCCAAGTGACCTTAAATGAATAAGTGTGATTTAACGCGGCACCACCCAAAAACAGGACCTATATTCCAGGGCCACCTGAAACAATTGGTCTGAGTGCTTCAGCGACTTTATCTGTCGCCTCTACCTTACTTTTTGGTTCTGACGATGAGACCTCAACAATATGCTCCTAGATATAGGAGTAAACTATATCCTAGGTATAGTGGGCTTCCAACTTGCGTAGGTTTGGATTTGCTCTTACTAGACTGGCACCTCCTAGATTTATAACAACCAAACAGAAATTATTCCCCAACTAGGCGAATACCAGTCTTACTAGACTATTTATCTGAGAAAAGCCACAAATAGCAGACTTATTTGAGTATCAGATTTCCCTATCTAAATTGGGTTGTTTAAACTCTAGATCTGTGCTCCTTTAACTATTCTCTGTACAACCTGCTAAAGTTAAATTTAAACAACTTTTTTTATTATTTTTTTTTCCCCTTTCCCATAGGATCCTCAGACTAGTATACGGGTTTTCCTCTTTACAAGCTTGGACTCACATGAGACATTCACGGGCCAAATACATACGGAATGAGAATCACCAGCAGAAAAACTCCATCCCCTGCAAAGCCTACAAGAGGTTATCTTCTAAACCAAACATTATTAACTAACAATATACTCTGTACAGAGAGGGTAAGAGTCAGTTGAAATGGGGGTGAAGTCCACACAGCTTTATCTAATGGGCCTGGAACAGTGGATTATAGCCCTTGGGCTCGCGCCCTGATCCTAGCCAGCTGCTAGCCCACTGGAGGGGAACTGTCTGCCTCTATGCCCAAGATGGTTTCCTCCAGAGGCTAGGTATGTAAAAATATACCCCTGACCCTCTTTCTGGGAAGATTATAGTGGCACCTGCAACTCCCCACTTTTCCGTACTGTACAAATTTTTCCTTCCTCCGTTTGTATCAGCCTGGGCTGATCAAAGACAACCCAACAGCTCAGTTGGAGCAAAAAAAGACTTCTCCAGATAATAATCAGTTTTCTGATCGTGGTTTAACCAAACCATGTGGAGAAATAAGTTGTTGGTGCTAAAGTCTTAATTGTCTAAATACCTCCTTAATCTTCAACCTGCGATTATAGAAAGCCTGCCTTGCTCCAGATCCATGTGTTGAAAATAAAGTCTGTATATGATATTGACAGCCCAGACACTATTTCTTAAATATATCCCAGGGGCTTCAATTACAGCACCGGCTTTTTGCCTTAACCTTGGCAGAAATAGACAAGATATGAACCTCAGTATGGTTATTAACAGTAATCAGTAATCAGTCCCAAGTATATTTCAGACTTCAATATGCCTTGGATAAGTTATCTTGGTTCTTGACTTTCATATTGCATACGGAATAAGAAGTGACTTGGGGTATCCGATTAGTGTGGTGTATAGTTCTGGGCCAAACTCCGTTCACACCAGCCGTGGAGCCCTCCTTCACTTGCTCAGAATACAATCATGCTCACAGTAATTTTAAGCATCAACAGGCAGTGATTATTGCAAGCCGACATGTTGTGTGTGTTGGTGCTATTCAGAGAGCCTATTCTGAGCCGTCAATTTTGTCTAAACCCTCTAAACAATGTCAGAGATCAGTCTTGTAATAATAGGGAACATAGAGTGTCATTTGTTACAAGTCACAACTAGTCTCTTTACATCAGCTCAGGGGGCCCCTCTAACCGGCTATGCCTCTTCGTGCCGTCTATCTTCGGCGTTATACCTCCCTCCTGCGGCTTCTCTGGGTATCCCGGGCTTACCTCTGCTGCGGCGCGCCCAACTGCACTGCTCTTCTTCCGGGATCACGCGTGGTCCGCACTGCCCTCCGCAGCAGGGACGCAGCTTCAGCCGTCCCGGTCAGTCCACCAGCCTGCGCCGGCCACTCGACATCTCTCTATTTCGTCGGCGACCCACAGGTAAGACTCCCAGAGAGTAGTATTGTTGGGCACCTGTGCATTCACGCCGTCTCGTTTCCGCCAGCACAGCACAACTTCCTTAGCGTGTCTCGGCACTCCCCGCCTGATGCGTGGCCACTTCCAGTTGTTCGGTATCACTCTAGTTCCCAATAAAGATAGAGTTCTTCTCCATAGGCTAAAGTGTATATTTAGGCAAGTCTGTCCTGCCGTGCCCTCACCGACAGGGCCATTTAGGTATCATTTGCTTCCTGGCGACATGTAGCACTTCCAAACCCCTTTAGCTCTGGGTCAAGGAAAATATTCGCCTGGGTCTGATGGAGGTTAGCTCTTTCCCACAGAGCGTCGTGCTAGCGCTCCCTCTGCTAGCTCCGCCCTCACAGGAAGCCCCTAATTGTTGGCTGTGAGCTAGTATGTGTGGCTCTGCTACTATGCTTTATCTCCGGACCTGACAGCCTCACAGAACACCGGGTGACGTCACCATCAGCTGCTTCCGGTCTCAACCGAACTCAGACCGCATCCTCCATTCTCCTCGTGATTACAGCGTTTGTACTGAGACTGCATTGTGATGTATTTTTGCTATAATCTGCAGAGAGTCTTACTTGTATATACATTTACTGCGCAATTAACACACGAATCACAAATGTCATATAAATCTATGTTAACTAGTTTATATATATCTTGTCAAACTTGTACTGAGTACTAAAGTTTACTTTGTTGCTTAAAGGAATGGCAATATATAAGCTTTGTATCGATATTAAACCCTTACTCACATCCCCTTATGTTAAGTCATAATATAAGGGGTAATTCGTAAGGAACACAACATATATATATATATATATATATATATATATATATATATATATATCAGCAATGTTAAATGTTCAAACTATATTTACAGAAATTCAAGAAATAAGGAGACTTTATTATAACTTTTGTTCACTCAATCATAAGTGTTATATGGGTCATTACAGGGCCCCATTGCTGTTCCCCTTATCTGTTTGTAGAATTTTTTTATTTTTTTTTACCCCTCTGAGAGAGTAATTACATGGCACTTGGTATATCAGTCTTATGTGATACCTGTACTCCGGACAGTGTTTGAAAATTTAACTATAAGTTCGGAGGACATATATTCAACTACTTGCCATGCGGTTTAATATGGAATATGTATATATCACTTGCCTTTGTTTCCTTGCAAATAATTCTGACATTTGATTGTACTTGTCAATTTATTTAGTAAAATTGTCACCTTGATATTAGGAAGACCAAACATAGATCCTAAACGATACATTTCATGACACCATATCCTTCCTAGATGTTAGGGATGCCCTCTGAAATAGGTGTTGTTTGGCTTCCCACTAGGTTTCAATTACTTTCATTCAGTCAAAATTTATCTATGTATTTAACATCCTATATATATGCTCACAATATATATTTATTTTCTGTATAATTGTGGTAACTATCTGTTTTAGCAAACATAGATCCTCAATGATTAACATGTTGGCTGATTAGTGCAGGGATTGCACTGCCATCCTCTGTTAGAGATGTTGTTTGTTGATTCAAGCCGGTTACTGACTGTATGAGTGAATGTTGCAAATTTGATGTCCTAGGACTGTGTGACCCTAGTTCTCTGTGCATTCTTTGTATGTGGTTCCCAAGAAAGCCAGTATCAGGATCTCTGTCTGGTATAGGCTTGCAGGAACTGTGCTGCACCGTTTTGTATTTTCCCTAATAGGGATATATGTTAAGGTTATTTTAACCTATTAAAATGAAAATGCTGATATCCCTGGCTTTTGTGTAGTTACTTATTTGGTCTCTACAAATTTCTCTTTCTAAAACCTTTTTTCAATATATAAATTTCAAGGGTCTGCATTTTCAATCCTTTAAACAGGTTCAGCTGTGTCTAAATTAAAGGCCCAGCGCAGTCTTAAAAACAGCCTACTCCCCTTACTCTCCTTTAATAAGTTAATAATATAATGTAGGTGTCAGCGATAGCGGGGGCGGCAGATTAGGGGTTAATAAGTGTAAGATTAGGGTTGTTTAGACTCGGGGTTCATGTTAGGGTGTTAGGTGCAGACATAACTTTTATTTCCCCATAGGAAACAATGGGGCTGCGTTAGGAGCTGAACGCTGCTTTTTTGCAGGTGTTAGGTTTTTTTCCAGCCAGCTCTGCCCCATTGAATCCTATGGGGAAATCGTGCATGAGCACGTTTTGCCACTTTACCGCTACCGTAAGCAATGCTGGTATTGAGGTGAGATGTGGAGCTAAATTATGCTCAATGCTCACTTTTCTGAGGCTAACGCCGGCTTGCAGAAAACTCATAATACCAGCTTTGGCTTAAGTGAGCTGTAAGAAAAAAAGGCTTGTTAGCCTCGCACAGCCTTACCATCAAAAACTTGTAATCTAGCCGATAGATTCTTTATTTTGTCCTAATTTTAGAAATACCTCATATGTCTAGGTCTCCAAGTAATTTATTGCAAATATTGACAAAATACTACAGGGATGGAATAATCAGTGTATCACTAAAACTTTGCAAAATGTGCTATGGTTGGAGTAAGTAAGCATAACAGTGGTCACCCAATCCAAAACCACTACACAACAGTATATATTTGTAGAAACTAGAAAGATTTATTTAGTGGAACCTGTCCTGTGAAACTGCTGTATGGTCTTGCCCACCGCAAGCTCAGTTTCAGGGTCTTGGCAATCTTCTTATAGCCAAGGCCATCTTTATGTAGAGCAACAATTCTTTTTTTCAGATCCTCAGAGAGTTCATGTTAAACTTCCAGTGATCAGTATGAGAGAGTGTGAGAGCGATAACACCAAATTTACACCTGAGACCTTGTAACACTAACGAGTCACATGACACCGGGGAGGGAAAGGCTAATTGGGCAATATTTGAACATTTCCACTTAGGGGTGTACACACTTTTGTTGTCAATGGTTTAGACATTAATGGCTGTGTGTTGAGTTATTTTGAGGGTACAGCAAATTTACACTGTTTTACAGGCTGTACACTCACTACTTTACATTGTAGCAAAGTGTAATTTCTTCAGTGTTGTCACATGAAAAGATATACAGGGAGTGCAGAATTATTAGGCAAGTTGTATTTTTGAGGATTAATTTTATTATTGAACAACAACCATGTTCTCAATGAACCGAAAAAACTCATTAATATCAAAGCTGAATAGTTTTGGAAGTAGTTTTTAGTTTGTTTTTAGTTATAGCTATTTTAGGGGGTTATCTGTGTGTGCAGGTGACTATTACTGTGCATAATTAATAGGCAACTTAACAAAAAAAATATATATACCCATTTCAATTATTTATTTTTACCAGTGAAACCAATATAACATCTCAACATTCACAAATATACATTTCTGACATTCAAAAACAAAACAAAAACAAATCAGTGACCAATATAGCCACCTTTCTTTGCAAGGACACTCAAAAGCCTGCCATCCATGGATTCTGTCAGTGTTTTGATCTGTTCACCATCAACATTGCGTGCAGCAGCAACCACAGCCTCCCAGACACTGTTCAGAGAGGTGTACTGTTTTCCCTCCTTGTAAATCTCACATTTGATGATGGACCACAGGTTCTCAATGGGGTTCAGATCAGGTGAACAAGGAGGCCATGTCATTAGATTTTCTTCTTTTATACCCTTTCTTGCCAGCCACGCTGTGGAGTACTTGGACGCGTGTGATGGAGCATTGTCCTGCATGAAAATCATGTTTTTCTTGAAGGATGCAGACTTCTTCCTGTACCACTGCTTGAAGAAGGTGTCTTCCAGAATCTGGCAGTAGGACTGGGAGTTGAGCTTGACTCCATCCTCAACCCGAAAAGGCCCCACAAGCTCATCTTTGATGATACCAGCCCAAACTAGTACTCCACCTCCACCTTGCTGGCGTCTGAGTCGGACTGGAGCTCTCTGCCCTTTACCAATCCAGCCATGGGCCCATCCATCTGGCCCATCAAGACTCACTCTCATTTCATCAGTCCATAAAACCTTAGAGAAATCAGTCTTGAGAGATTTCTTGGCCCAGTCTTGACGTTTCAGCTTGTGTGTCTTGTTCAGTGGTGGTCGTATTTCAGCCTTTCTTACCTTGGCCATGTCTCTGAGTATTGCACACCTTGTGCTTTTGGGCACTCCAGTGATGTTGCAGCTCTGAAATATGGCCAAACTGGTGGCAAGTGGCATCTTGGCAGCTGCACGCTTGACTTTTCTCAGTTCATGGGCAGTTATTTTGCGCCTTGGTTTTTCCACACGCTTCTTGCGACCCTGTTGACTATTTTGAATGAAACACTTGATTGTTCGATGATCACGCTTCAGAAGCTTTGCAATTTTTTTTTTTTTTATTTTTTTTTTTTTTTAAATATTTTTTATTGAGGTTTAAAAGAGAAGGCATACATGGAGTATGTAACGGTATAACACAATGACAGTGTTGGGATACAAATAACAAGCGACAATGCAGGTAAAGAACATACATTTCTGAGAAGAACTAAAGTAGATAACAATATATAGGTATTGTGCCTAATATTCTGCATACCTCCATCATGATAAGTGAGGCCACTTTTGGACCACTTCTCTGGATAATCAAGACAATGGAGGTTAATACCAATAAATAGGACCACTGTTGGATCCTGAACTTAAGAACCTCATTTAACTTTTTAGTGACTGTAAAATGTTCAAACCAAGGTGAGAATAGTATTAATAACTGTGTTGAAATTACTATTCAAAGAGTAACAGTAGGTAAGAATGCGGCATTGGTAAGAGAAGCCGCGTAGTTAACCTCTGGACACAGTTAGGTGTTTCCAGAGTACATTAGTAAGAGGGGGAGGGGGAGGAGGGGAGGAGGTAAGAAAAAATAAAAGGATTGTGAGAGCAGTATATAAAACTATATAAATGTGAACCATGAATTTACCGTTAAAGATTATGCCTATTGGTGAGGAGCTGAGAACCATTCTTTGAAGGGGAAAAATAAGCCCTTGCTTCAAACCTGTATGCAGTTAATCATAGGCAGGGTATCTGAATTAATGCACCGGGCCTATTTATATGAGTATAACCATGTTACTTGCAAGCTCTGCAATATGTATACCCGGATAATCTAAAGATTGTGGGGAGTATTATAAGAAATATATGAACAAAAGGCATATATAACTGTTTGCCAGTAGGTAGAGTTGTTACACATATGTCTAGGCCAGATAGCACGTGCAATTTAAGCAAATGAACCCATACTAATGGTATTTACTAGATGTAAGTTAGTCCCAAAGGACCTCCTTTTAAACTTAGAGAGAAAAAAAGGAGCAATATAATCTCTAGACATGTAAAAATATTAAGCTTTCACTATTATTTTAATTACTACCATCTCCTGTGGCAATTGTAGAATACTGTGCCCTATTGACTGTATTAAACATAACAAGGAGCACAACTGCTATATCAATATTTAGCAAGGTGAATATAAATGCATTAGGCCTTCTATATAAGCCAAGACTCCCCTCTAGTGGTGTAAGTTAACATTTACCTCATATTATTGGATCAACAGAAACGCTACATTTGATTCTATAGCCGCTCAATTTTGTGTGGATAATTAAAATTATAAATGTACAGTGAAGCTTCTCTAAGCTCTGAACGAGGTAAATAAAAATAAGAAGTTAAGCTTTTGTAACAACTGTCAACAAGGGTACATAAGAACACAAAAAAAACAACAACAATAGCTGGGACTTAGAAACTGGTCTGCAGAAAACAGTGTTATATCGTGAGTTCCTACACCAGGGCACGGGCCCTATGCCCATCGGCAGGAATATCAGATAAATTGGAAACTAGATAAATCCATGTTATAAAATGTACCAAGTCCCCAGCATGGATAATCAAATGGTCCTACATTGGAGTCATCTGTGTTTGCAAAATAGGAGATGTAGGTACTAGTCTGAAAAAGCGTACTAGTATAGGCAAGATTAAGTAAACGTTATGTAGAGTCCCTTTGCCAATTGGATATAGAGTTACTTTTATAGAGGTAAGGGTAAGTCTGTAGTAGGTCACAAAACATATTGGCCCACTATCGACTTTGAATCTGGATAGGGGATAATGAAGTGATGTGATGCTTCAATATAGCTTAGTATTCACCCCACACCGGATCGCAAGCCAGGACTGTCTCTCCGTGCTGACTGTTGTGGTTGATCAGAGTGCATGCCTAGGAAAGCAGAGCCAAGTATGCAACCAGGGGACATAACTAAATGTGCGGCTAGGGAAGAGGCTTCTTCACCATTGTAGGTTCGCTGGTGTTCGTCTAAAGTCTCTTTGGGCATGTGTGTGCTCCACTGTTGAGGATCTCTCAGGAGGTAAGGATTTGGCATCGATCTAGGGCTACAGCCAGCGTCAAGCAAGCAGAGATTTCCAGAAGCAGATGAGAGGCAATGATCTCGCTGATCTGTTCTCTCCCAGATCCGGACCTGTAGTTGCGGGTGCAGCGCTGCAGTGTGGAGCGGGGCTCCCGCCCCAGTACTATATGTGTCAGCAGGCGAATGTAGCCCATCACCCCCTACGCCGCACAGAGCCTGCTCCCGTACAGCATAGGTAGATGGGCCACAGCTTCCAGCAGCGAAAAGCTTGGTCAGATGAGTCTCCAAAAACCGGAAGGTGGACTCAATAAGGCCTCGGGGTGTCAACTCCAAGTTCTCAGCAGCCGCCATCTTGGTTGTCGCAGGGATCGATAATATAGCAGATATAACTGCCGTGACTGCTGTGATATTGTAGATCGGCAGGCAGGATACATACAGCGGTTCACTAAGTAGGTATCATGGTCTGTTATTTCAGCCGCTATAAGCTCTAGCCCGCCAACAGATGTGCCTATGCGATTGCGTTGTAGAGCTTACGGGAGGCTGCATTAAAATACACCAATGCCCATACTAGGTTGGTAGGAGGCAGCAGGATGAGGTCTCTAAAATAATTGTAAAGTCACTTTTTAAATCATGGTTTTACCCCAAATTTCAGGTTTCAGTGCTGGAGCTCATGCAATGTGCGTCCGGTTTGTTAGGCAGTTGGCTCCGCCCCCCTCAGAAGCTTTGCAATTTTAAGAGTGCTGCATCCCTCTGCAAGATATCTCACTATTTTTGACTTTTCTGAGCCTGTCAAGTCCTTCTTTTGACCCATTTTGCCAAAGGAAAGGAAGTTGCCTAATAATTATGCACACCTGATGTAGGGTGTTGATGTCATTAGACCACACCCCTTCTCATTACAGAGATGCACATCACCTAATATGCTTAATTGGTAGTAGGCTTTCGAGCCTATACAGCTTGGAGTAAGACAACATGCATAAAGAGGATGATGTGGTCAAAATACTCATTTGCCTAATAATTCTGCACTCCCTGTAATAGAATATTTACAAAAATGTGACGGGTGTACTCACTTTTGTGGGATACTGTATGTATTTACATACATAAATAAACATATAAACACATAAATACATTTATTATAATATATATATATATATATATATAATATTATTTTTTTCCCTGTGGATGTCAGGCTTTGTCATCTGCCTGAAGGAACTGTTTGAACCATTTGATAAAGGTGCTGGTTGGCACCGAAACATACACACATTACCAAAAAATCCTATATATACAGTGAGGGAAAAAAATATTTGATCCCCTGCTGATTTTGTACGTTTGCCCACTGACCAAGAAATAATCAGTCTATAATTTTAATGGTAGGTTTATCCAGGTGTCTTTTATACAGGTTGTGCTCCTAATCTCATTTTGTTACCTATATAAAAGACACCTGTCCACAGCAGCAATCAATCAGATTTCAAACTCTCCACCATGGCCAAGACCAAATAGCTGTCCAAGGATGTCATGGGCAAGATTGTAGACCTACACAAGGCTGGAATGTGCTACAAGACCATCGCCAAGCACCTTGGTGAGAAGCTGACAACAGTTGGTGAGATTATTCGCAAATGGAAGAAACACAAATTAACTGTTATTATACCTCGGTCTGGGGTTCCATGCAAGATCTCACATTGTGGAGTTTAAATGATCATGAGGACCATGTGGAATCCACCCAGAACTACATGGGAGGATCTTGTCAATGATCTTAAGGCAGCTGGGACCATAGTCACCAAGAAAACAATTGGTAACACACTATGTCATGAAGGACTGAAATCCTGCAGCACCCGCAAGGTTCCCCTGCTCAAGAAAGCCCATGTACAGGCCCGTCTGAAGCTTGCCAATGAACATCTGAATGATTCAGAGAAAAAATTCAGAGGAAAACTGTGTGAAAGTGTTGTGGTCAGATAAGACCAAAAATGAGCTCTTTGGCATCAACTCAACAAGCCAGGTTTGGAGGTTGAGGAATGCTGCCTATGACCCCAAGAACACTATCCCCACTATCAAACATGGAGGTGGAAACAGTATGCTTTAGGGGTGTTTTTCTGCTAACAGGACAACTTCACTGCATCAAAGGGACGATCGACAGGGCCATATACCATCAAATCTTGGGTGAGAACCTCCATCCCTCAGCTAGGGCATTTAAAATGGTTTGTGGATGGGTATTCCAGCATGACAATAACCCAAAACCTCATGGCCAAGGCAACAATGGAGTGGCTCAAGAAGAAGCACATTAAGGTCCTAGAGTGGCCTAGCCAGTCTCCAAACCTTAATCCCATAGAAAATATGTGGAGGGAGCTGAAGTTTCGAGTTGCCAAATGTCAGCCTCAAAACCTTAATGACTTGGAGAGGATCTGCAAAGAGGAGTGGGACAAAATCTCTTCTGAGATGTGTGCAAACTGGTGGCCAACTACAAGAAACGTCTGACCTCTTTGATTGCCAACAAGGGTTTTGCCACCAAGTACTAAGTCATGTTTTAAAAAGGGGTCAAATTTATTTCACCCATGAAATTGCAAATCTATTTATAACTCTTTTGAAATGCATTTTTCTGATTTTTTTGTTTTTATTCTGTCTCTCAAAGTTCAAATAAACGTACCATTGAAATTATAGACTGGTCATTTTTTTGTCATTGGGCAAATTTAAAAAATAAGCAGGGGATCAAATATTTTTTACTCTCTGTATATATATATATATATATATATATATATATATATATATATATATATAAGTGTTAATTAAGATTAAATAGAACATATTCTTCTATGTGAAAAACAT
Organism: Bombina bombina; assembly: GCF_027579735.1. NCBI lineage: Eukaryota > Metazoa > Chordata > Amphibia > Anura > Bombinatoridae > Bombina > Bombina bombina. Next base: position 320,227,265 of record NC_069502.1, on the reverse strand, counting down.
TTGAATGTGAAATATTCATACATTTTGTCAGGTTTAGCACTCTTGAATAAACGTAATTGGGTTAATGAGCTAGTATGTGTGTTAGGTTTCTTTCAGTTTGAGTTTGAGTGCTCCATTGAAGACTATGGGGTGAATACGTTAATGTGGTCTCAATATCTGAAGTTAAAGCGGGAGCACTAAATAGTGTTCCACTCATAATCTAGCCCTAAGCCTGATATCAGCATGCTTTATAGCTTGCCAGTATCCAGGCAGCTCTGAATTTTTTAATCACTATGATTGGCTGTCATAGTAACTGTATACATAGTAAAAGTCATAATTGACTGCTACCAAACTGTTACTGGATAGCTTCACATGAGATACACTCTGATCACAGCATGTATCTCATATTATAGAGGCACCCATTATACTGATAACTAACAGGCATGCAATCACAAGGGCACCCTGTTCCTGTGATCACTAGCCTGGGGTGGCCTCCATAGTGCTGGTCTGGAAATTGACAGCAGGCTGTAAAGTTGTATATAGCCACATTGTCCTAGGTACATACTGCATTCTTCTGCCCACGTCTACCCTCTCACATGGTTAAGATTGGACACAGGTGATAGAACACATATACCATATTTTAAAAACCCTATAGTCCATCTAATTTAATTTAAAATAAATTTTTATTGAGATTTTACTTGTTACACAAAAGTAAATCCGGTAGAAAACTCTGAAAAAGTTATACAATGTAACGGTGATATTATCAGATTAAAGCTCATCCAAAAATAAATCAACAAGTAATAAGAGAACAAAACACAAAGAAGAAAGAAAAGTAAGAAAAAAAAAAAAAAGAAAGAAAACTCGAGCTATAAGGAGTTACAATGCAACATACATTCAAGCAGCAGTATCCACAGAATTGTGCCAGGAACCATTTCGTAGTTAGCCTCCTGATACATATAGTATTAAAATTCTTGGGTTCCTTTCAATCTATTGCCAAAATCAGTTTTATCTCCTTGTCACTCTAGTCAAGATATGAAATAAAAGGATAGTGAGAGAATAGTTATAGTAAGAAAGGGTTGGGGATTGGGGGTAGGACTTATATAGAGCGTCTCCTCCACACCATATGCGGTTTAATTTATTTTCTAACTGGGCTCAGATAGCCCTGCAATGCAAATTTAGGCGAATTGGTATGTGGTGACCCCATTACTTATTATCTATTCTGGTTTTTGGTGTATCATGCATAATCCAGTAGTACCAGACTTTTTGAAAAATGTATTGGGTATCTAGTAGAGTAGCTGCCTGAGCTGACATATTATAGTAGTGCCTAATCTTGCCTATAACTTCCTCCCAGGTTGGAGCTTTCTCTTTCCAGTAGCGAGCAATGCACACCCTGGTGGCTGTGCAGGAAATCTTAATAAATTGATTTATGTGTTTATTAAATTCTTTAGATCTAGTATGTAATAAAGCTTGCTCTATTGAGAGTGTAATGTGGCACTCCAGGAGGGAGCTTAGAAAGTGTGATAGTTTGTTCCACTTTCTACGTGAGTGAGGGCAGTCCCACCACATGTGTTTGTAAGAGCCCTCTACTTCACAGCCTCTGTAGCAGAGTTTGGAACCTTGTTTCGTGGAGTGTGACGTAATTACCGGGGTGAGATACCAGCGAAAATTAGTTTTGATAGAGTTTTCGAGCATGTCTGCTCCCAGCAATCCCCGTCCCGCACTATATAATATTGCATTCCAGGTATGTACTTCAAATTCATTATCAAGGTCTGTTTCCCATCTAATCTGTAAAGGGGTTTTGGAGAGTCCTATGGCCTCCTGGATTGCTTGGTAGATTTGGGTTATTTCTTTCTTTGGTCTTATTGGCGAACTGCATATGGATTCTAAAGTGGTAGGAGTATGGCCCATGCCCTCAGATTTTAGGTGATTTATAATAGAGGAGATTTGTAGATATAAGAACCAGTGTAGTTTGGAGGGATGGAGTTTTTCTTGTAGCTGTGTGTAAGTGATCATTTTACCTCTCTCCAGTAGATCCGCTATCCTGTACAGCCCCCTGTTTTCCCACTTTTTGATGATTGGAGTGTGTTCTGATTTAACTATGCATCCTATTGGTGTTTTAACAGACTTGTGTGGCAGGAGTTTAAGGGTAGTTGTAAGTACTGTTTGTGATAACCTGGCCGCTTGATAATAATGTTTAAAATGTGGGGCCCGATACCTCCCAATTTTCTATGGCCTAGATTTGGAGTTTGGCGGTAGCCATGAAAACCAGCGTTAGAGGCTCCTAACGCAGGTTTTAGGCTACCGCCGGTATTTGGAGTCAGTCAGGAAAGGGTCTAACGCTCACTTTTCAGCCGCGACTTTTCCATACCGCAGATCCCCTTACGTCAATTGCGTATCCTATCTTTTCAATGGGATCTTCCTAACTCCGGTATTTAGAGTCGTGTCTGAAGTGAGCGTTAGAAATCTAACGACAAAACTCCAGCCGCAGAAAAAAGTCAGTAGTTAAGAGCTTTCTGGGCTAACGCCGGTTTATAAAGCTCTTAACTACTGTGCTCTAAAGTACACTAACACCCATAAACTACCTATGTACCCCTAAACCGAGGTTCCCCCACATAGCCGCCACTCGATTAAATATTTTTAACCCCTAATCTGCCGACCGCCACCTACGTTATACTTATGTACCCCTAATCTCCTGCCCCTAACACCTCCGACCCTATATTATATTTATTAACCCCTAATCTGCCCCCCTCAACGTCGCCTCCACCTGCCTACACTTATTAACCCCTAATCTGCCGACCGCAAAGCGCCGCTACTTACGCTATCCTTATGTACCCCTAATCTGCTGCCCCTAACACCGCCGACCCCTATATTATATTTATTAACCCCTAATCTGCCCCCCACAACGTCGCCTCCACCTGCCTACACTTATTAACCCCTAATCTGCCGAGCGGAGTGCACCGCTATTATAATAAAGTTATTAACCCCTAATTCGCCTCACTAACCCTATAATAAATAGTATTAACCCCTAATCTGCCCTCCCTAACATCGCCGACACCTAACTTCAAACATTAACCCCTAATCTGCCGACTGGAGCTCACCGCTATTCTAATAAATTTATTAACCCCTAAAACTAAGTCTAACCCTAACACTAACACCCCCCTAAGTTAAATATAATTTAAATCTAACAAAATAAATTAACTCTTATTAAATAAATTATTCCTATTTAAAGCTAAATACTTGCCTGTAAAATAAATCATAATATAGCTACAATATAAATTATATTTATATTATAGCTATTTTAGGATTTATATTTATTTTACAGGTAACTTTGTATTTATTTTAACCAGGTACAATAGCTAAAATAGTTAAAATAAACTATAAAATATAAATATAAAATAATCAGATTGAGCTCGCATTCTATTGGCTGATCGGATCAGCCAATCGGATTGAACTTGATTCTGATTGGCTGATTCCATCAGCCAATCAGAATTTTCCTACCTTAATTCCGATTGGCTGATAGAATCCTATCAGCCAATCGGAATTTGAGGGACGCCATCTTGGATGACGTCCCTTAAAGGAGCCTTCATTCGTCGGTAGTCCGTCGGGCCAGCAGGATGTTCCGAGTCGGAGGTCTGCAAGATGGATCTGGAAGAAAGAAGATTGAAGATGCCGTTGATAGAAGACTTCAGCCGGATCATGGACCTCTTCAGCTCCCGCTTGGATGATGACTTCAGCCGGATCATGGACCTCTTCAGCTCCCGCTTGGATGATGACTTCAGCCGGATCATGGACCTCTTCAGCCCCCTGCTTGGGCTTGGATCAGGACATCGGAGGAGCTCTTCTGGATCGATCAGTGAACCTGGTATGGTGAAGATAAGGTAGGAAGATCTTCAGGGGCTTAGTGTTAGGTTTATTTAAGGGGGGTTTGGGTTAGATTAGGGGTATGTGGGTGGTGGGTTGTAATGTTGGGGGGGGGGTATTGTATGTTTTTTTTTACATGCAAAAGAGCTGAATTTCTGTGGGCATGCCCCGCAAAGGGCCCTGTTCAGGGCTGGTAAGGTAAAAGAGCTTTGAACTTTTGTAATTTAGAATAGGGTAGGGCATTTTGTTATTTTGGGGGGCTTTGTTATTTTATTAGGGGGCTTAGAGTAGGTGTAATTAGTTTAAAATTGTTGTAATATTTTTCTGTTTGTAAATATTTTTTATTTTTTGTAACTTAGTTCTTTTTTATTTTTTGTACTTTAGTTAGTTTATTTAATTGTATTTATTTGTAGGAATTGTATTTAATTTATTTATTGATAGTGTAGTATTAGGTTTAATTGTAGATAATTATAGGTATTTTATTTAATTTATTTATTGATAGTGTAGTGTTAGGTTTAATTGTAACTTAGGTTAGGATTTATTTTGCAGGTAAATTTGTAATTATTTTAACTATTTTAGCTATTAAATAGTTCTTAGCAATTTAATAGCTATTGTACCTGGTTAAAATAAATACAAAGTTACCTGTAAAATAAATATAAATCCAAAAATAGCTATAATATAATTATAATTTATATTGTAGCTATATTAGGATTTATTTTACAGGTAAGTATTTAGCTTTAAAAAGGAATAATTTATTTAATAAGAGTTAATTTATTTAGTTAGATTAAAATTATATTTAATTTAGGGGGGTGTTAGTGTTAGGGTTAGACTTAGCTTTAGGGGTTAATACATTGATTAGAATAGCGGTGAGCTCCAGTCGGCAGGTTAGGGGTTAATGTTTGAATTTAGGTGTCGGCGATGTTAGGGAGGGCAGATTAGGGGTTAATACTATTTATTATAGGGTTAGTGAGGCGGATTAGGGGTTAATAACTTTATTATAATAGCGGTGCGGTCCGGTCGGCAAATTAAGGGTTAATAAGTGTAGGCAGGTGGAGGCGACATTGTGGGGGGCAGATTAGGGGTTAGTAAATATAATATAGGGGTCGGCGATGTTAGGGACAGCAGATTAGGGGTACATAGGGATAATGTAAGTAGCGGCAGTTTACGGAGCGGCAGATTAGGGGTTAATAATAATATGCAGGTGTCAGCAATAGCGGGGGCGGTAGATTAGGGGTTAATAAGTGTAAGGTTAGGGGTCTTTAGACTCGGGGTACATGTTAGAGTGTTAGGTGCAGACGTAGGAAGTGTTTCCCCATAGGAAACAATGGGGCTGCGTTAGAAGCTGAACGCGGCTTTTTTGCAGGTGTTAGGTTTTTTTTCAGCTCAAACAGCCCCATTGTTTCCTATGGGGGAATCGTGCACGAGCACTTTTTTTAAGCTGGCCGCTTCCGTAAGCAACTCTGGTATCGAGAGTTGCAGTGGCGTTAAATATGCCTGTACGCTCCCTTTTTGGAGCCTAACGCAGCCATTCTGTGGACTCTCAATACCAGAGTTATTTTAAAGGTGCGGCCAGAAAAAAGCCAGCGTTAGCTACGCGGGTCGTTACCGACAAAACTCTAAATCTAGCCGTATGTCTATTGAGTATGTTGGTTGAAATTCTAGCTTTTTTATTACCTCTTATGAAATTGTTAGTGTGTTTTTGAAATTCGTCTAAATCTTGTTTTGATATGTTTATAGGTAGGGTGCGGAACAGATATAAAATCCGTGGGAGCACTGTCATTTTGACTGCAGAAAATCTACCATACCAGGAGAATCTCAATTTACTCCAATTTCTTAGGTCCTGTCTAATAGATTTATATAATGGGGGAAGTTTGCTTGATATAATTCAGACGAGTTTTTGGTTAGATTAATCACTAAGTATCGAATATACTGTTTTGTCCATTTTAGTTCGAAATTTAAGTCTATTAACTTTTTGGTGAGCTCAGGGAGAGCTATAGGCATAGCCTCGCATTTCTCTAGCTTGACCTTGTATCCGGAAATTTTGGAGAATACGTCGATAGCGTTATAAAGATTTGGAAGTGAGATCAACTGCTTGGACAAAAACAGTTGGATGTCATCCGCAAACAGAGTGAGCTTATACTCCCTCTGTTTGACCATTAAACCTGATATGTCTGGGGAGTTTCTAATGTGCTGGGCCAGGGGTTCTATACATAATGCGAACAGTAAGGGGGAGAGAGGGCACCCTTGTCTGGTACCATTAAGAACAGCGAATTTATCAGATTGGTGACCCATGGCCCTGACTCGCGCGGTGGGAGTGGAGTATAGTCTCCTAATTGCGTCTTGAAATGGGCCTCTGATCCCTACCTTCTCCAGCACTGCCAGCATAAAGTCCCAATCAACTCTATCAAACGCCTTCTCTGCGTCCAATGAGAGCAACAGAGAAGACACTTTTGTTTCCTGGGCATAATCTATTAGGGCAATCATTCTTCTAATATTATCTGGGGCTTCTCTATTCTTAATGAAACCTACCTGATCGGGGTGAATTAACTTAGGGAGAATGTGTTTAAGGCGGTTTGCTAAGATCTTCGTGAAGATTTTTAAATTCTGATTTATCAGGGAAATAGGTCTGTAGTTGTGGCAAAACGTTTTATCTTGATCTGGTTTGGGGATTACAATAATTTTGGCATCTAGGAGTTCAGAGGGGATAACATGGCCCTGAACAATATTATTACTAAATTTAACTAAATGGGAGATAAGAGATGTTTTAAATACTTTGTAGTAGTCGCCTGGGAAGCCATCCGGGCCAGCTGCTTTCCCGGGCTTTAAATCTTGTAGAACTGGAAGTACCTCTTGGGTTGTGATGTCTGCATTTAGGGTGTCTAAATCTTGTTGGGTAATTGACTGTAATTTAGCCCCCTCTAGAAAATTGTCCAGTAGATTTTGGGTTTGTGAAGATTTGTTAACTTTTTGCCCGTCGTATAGAGATCCATAATATGCTGCAAATGTGTTAACTATATCAATTGGGTTTGAGGTTAGTTCTCCCCCTGGTTTGTGAAGTGTGGGAATGGTGATGTCTCTGGTTTTGTTCCTAATTTTGTTGGCGAGGAACTTGTCCAGCCTGTTTGCATAGACAAAGTATTTAGATTGCAACCTTAATCCTGATCTAATCGAGTGGTCATTGAGTATTTTATCTAGGGCCTGTCTCTTACTTTGTAATATTTTATATATGTTGTTAGAGCCAGTAAATTTATGCCGCCTCTCCAGGCCTGTTATTTTCTTCTGTAGTGTGGTGACTGTTGCTTTAGCTTTACGTTTGTGTTGTGATTTAAGTTGGATTAAAAGTCCTCTTAGAACCGTTTTATGAGCCGCTAAAACCAGGATGGGGTTATCTACTGAGTTAGAGTTAATATTCCAGTATTCTGCCAAATGCTTTAGTATAGTTTCTTTCTGTATTGGGTCTTTCAGAATAGTGGGATCATATGTCCAGTTCTTCATAGAACTGGGTGGGAGAAGCCCTTCTACTTTGATTGATATCATGGCATGGTCCGACTATGCACATGGAGAAATGGAGGAGGAGGTAAGGTTTGTTAGCATTATTTGGCTCAAAAAGATATAATCCAACCTAAAGTATTTGCGGTGTGCCGAGGAGAAAAAGGTGTGATCTGAGGTTTCCCCGTATAGGGCCTTCCAGGTGTCTAATAAGTTGTGTCCCTCCAGAGTGTTTAATATTGAATTAGCTTTGCCTACATGTCTGTTGTGTCGGGAGAATTGTTGCGCTTGTATGTTGGGGTCTTTCTTATATAAGGATACATTAAAGTCCCCAGCAAGGAATATTCTAGTTGCATTCCAGCTGGATAGAAGTGATGACAGCCCAATGAAAAATTGTTCCTGCCATTCATTTGGGGCATAAATGTTACAGAAGATCACTTCTACCTCATTAAGTATGCCTCTTATTATTAAGTATCTGCCTTCTTTATCGGATATGGTGTTGGTCGGGTTAAAATTTAATGAGGAGTGTAGTAGGATAGAGACACCTTTTTTATTCCTATCCGTGGTGGAATGGAAATGTAACGGAAATTGTCGGTCCCAGTATTTTGGGACCTGGCCCGATGTGAAGTGGGTCTCCTGCATAAAGATTACATTAGCCCCTATATGTTTGTATTGGGCTAGAGCTTTTCTCCTTTTAATATCCGAGTTGAGGCCTCTCACATTGTGAGAGACTAGGGTAATGTTAGAGGTAGACATGTATGAATTTAAAGCTCATAGTGTGTCTTTGTATGACTTGTAAACCTTTAGGCCTTGTGTGTAATATATGCGTCTTACCCCAACTTATGGTTCTACCTGTCCCGATGTAGTTACTCGATCTTTGTCCGTATAGACAAGACCTCTGGAGTCCTTGAGGGGAAGGGGTGGAAGGGGGAACAGAAGAGGTGAAAGAGTAGAAAGTCTGAAATAGAGAAAAAGTCAGGTTAATTTCAATGAATACACCAAACATGGTCCTTAACATTAAACATGAAATAGAAAATAAATCTATAGGATTGTTTATCTGAGATATCCTTTTTAATTCTAGGGGGGAATAGGAACTAGGGAGGAGTCGTCTATCATCCATTATAATAAATCTTTGGGAGATGTGCTGTCTAGCTTTATCGCTTTGGTAACTTTGAGTAGAACTAATAACTTCTCTGTACATTTAAACTTCCAAATCAATGTTCATATCGAAAAAACTAACTCGTTAAGCCTAAGTGAAATATTAACTGTAAAGATTAAAATAAACTGACCATTACATGGCTTCAAAGCATAAAACCCACTTCAAAACAATCTTGTGGTTATTAAATTACATAACCCTCTCTTGTAGCATCTTTCTTGCCTTTGTGACCTGTAAAAGAATAAAGACAGTTATCTTAACTCTACATGCAAAGTCCTTCATCTGTTCTTATGTCTCTTTTGAGGGGCTTTTGACCATTGAGACTTCTGGGATTTCAAGGGTATTCTTGATTGCTGAGGCGGCTCTGTTGTCTGCGAGGGTTCTGGGATGGTCGGGGTTTCAAGGCCGAGGGCTTCGCAGATATCAGGGATCCCTACTGAATCTCTGATTGTAAGGGTTTCATTGTCCTTAGTGATGTATAGGGCGAACGGAAAGCCCCATCTGTATTGGATTTGGTTTTTTCTTAGGAGGGTAGTTAAGGGCCGTAGGGAACCTCTCCTTTGTAGTGTTCTAGTGCTCAGGTCCTGATAGAAATGGATGACATTGCCTCTAAACTTGAATGTCGGCTGTTTGACGGCTTCTCTGAGAATCTTGTCTTTCTCTGGATATCTTAAAAATGCCACAATTACATTTCTAGGAGGAAGGTCAGGTTTGGGTCTGGGCCTTAAGGCTCTGTGGGCTCTTTCTATTTCTATCTCTGTGGAGGGGTCCATCCCAGTAATTGTGCAGCACAGTTGGTGAAGATAGGAGGGGAGGTCCTCATTTTTGATAGATTCTGGGTTGCCCTTTAGCCTGATATTACTTCTCCTGCCCCTGTTCTCCATATCCTCAATCTTGTCTAGTAAATCCTCAATCACTTTCTGCTGTTGTGAGACCTGTTCGACCGTCATCTCTACATCCTCGACTAGATTGTCCCCATTGTTTTCCAAGGTTTCCACTCTGGAGCCAAGATCAGAGATATCTTTTTTAATATCACTAAGGCTTTCACTCATAAATGTGTGCATAGTGTCCATTTTTGCCCATAATTTGTCAAAGCTGGTTGTTATGTCTTGTTTGGAGACAAGCAGGCATAAATCCGCTCTAGTTAAAGGTGTATCATCCCCTGTGTGGCTAGGGGAAGATTGAGTAGATGATCTGTCCTCCGCCATGTCTTTGTTCATCTCTTGAGAAATGTCCCCTTGTGCTGGCCTAAAGTAGGAGGTGACAGGTGTGGTCTTGTTTGATTTCTCCAGCTTGCTTAGTCTCTTAGAGGCCATTCCAGCTTCCTCTCACCTGAGTGCGTGAGGGTATTGTAAAACTTAATCCCTTCTTGGCTAAGGTGTACTGTTTCTGTGACCCCTTTTCACCTACTCTAGATTGCTGTAGAAAAAAAATTATCTTTCTGGCCGCAGTCTAACTTTTGGCCACAAGGTGGCAGACTTGTTGCATAAATGCTTAGAGTTTATATGTGGAAAAAAAAGAAGCAAGGATTCAGCAGTTAGGCCAAATATAATGTAGGCCCAGATCTTAGCCTCCTCATATAGAGATTGGTTATCTTCCCCAACTGATTTATAAATGGAAGTCCCTAAAGAGTGGATTGCTTAGGGTTTCACATCTGGTCTCAGCTTGTTTTTAATGAGGGGGCCGATAGATCCCTTGTTACTGGGGCAAACCCTCCATTTACAGATTTAGTGATCCTTACTTATACCAGCCACATGGTTGGCTTATATCCTCAGTGTCTGTATATAATAATAAGCTGTGGTGTAGGATTAACTGTCAACTTTGAGATTTGGTGATAAACACTGTGGGCCTTTGAATGTCCGGTCGGTATTTGGGCTATTTTTAACTGATCAGGATAGCCCTCTCTTTCAATTATATGCCCCACGTGTGCCTGGCCTTAGATATGTTTTGCCCCTGTATTATGTGCTGGTGCGTTGCAGTATTTCACCCTCTACTCACTGTGGGAGGATCAGCGTCTCTGCCGTGGGCTGTGCAACCTTGCAGGGATCCGGGATGGACGTGACAGCAGTGTTGGCGGGTGTTCAGCATTTGCTCTGCTGCTTAGTCTCACCCACTGTTTAGCTGCTTACTTGCCGGGAGGAGAGGGGAGGAAAAAGATGGCGGCTCCTCAGGCACAAACTCCTCTCCGTGCGTCGTTGCCTCTAACTGCTGGCACCATTACCAGCTCTGCGAGATCCGGAGTTGATGGGGCATTTTAATATCCCCCAAAGAGTGCTCTAACATGAGTTTTTTAGACTCCAACCCTATCCCATACACGGAGCTCTAACTGAAAACCTCCATCTTGGAGCTCCGCTAGGCTCCGCCCCTAGTCCATCTAATTTAAAATATGCAATTAATTCCATTGTTAAATAAAAAAATTACCAAACATACATGTATTAATAGATAACCACATATAATAAAAAAATATAACCCTATACATTTGATTTGAATAAATTAAAAAAAGAAAAATTAAAAATAAAAACACAGGACTATACTAAAATATGTACATATTAAACTTCCCACAGAACCCCTGTGCTTTAGCAGATGGATTCAAATTAGAGGATTTTTAAGGGTATGCCAATCAACTGCAAAGCAATGTAAATATGCCAACAAATGTACAGTTGAAATGCTTTTGGAAAATGTACTTTGTTTGCTGACTTTAATTGTCAATATATGCTATGCACATAAGAAGAAAAAAAAAAAAATTTGAATGAGTGCTCAGTCTATACCACAAACCTCCAACTTCTTTGTACTGCACTTTCGCATTTTGCTAATATAATTTAACACAGCAGTTTTTTTTTAAGGCTTTAAAATGCTCTGGATGTCCTGCTCCCATAAATCAAATTGCATACATATTGCTTTTTACTAAACCACACATATAATGGTACACTAAACGTTAGTTACAATATTTGGATCTTTCTTTTCAGGACAAAGTCACTCATACTGCAAGTATTATTTCCACATTATTTATAATTCAACCTTTTTCTTCAGTCTACTTGGGTATATGATGTTTTTTTGTCTTGATTAAACATTAGTTGAGATCTCTCCTTAATAACGTCACTAAAAACAAGATCTATTTTTAGGACAAATCAAAACTTTTTTAGACATTTCTTGATGGTCCATTTACCAACTTGTAATTACAGGATGTGTAAGGTTTTCGTTCCACCTTTTACTTCCTTTCATATCATCACATGATTTTCCAGCCTCACCTGTATTTAAGTGATCACCTGACAATAAACAGGTGCTTAGTTATTGCACCTAGTAGCTGTTCCTTTCAGCATTGCTGTCCTCTTGCTACTTCGTATGAAACATGCTCCTTTGGATTATAAGTCTCCTCCAGCACCTGCCTGTTTTGTAGGATCTCAACTCCCAGCTACTATCATCTGCTTAGTACACAGGAGTTACGAGCACAGCTCCATCTACTCACCTCCGGAGCCTGTACTGTGTGCGCAAGGTAAACAAGCCTGAATCTAACTGAAGCATCGCACTTCTCTGTGCTGTACACGTTACCCAGCGCCTCCACTTCAAAGCCGTTAGTGACACGCATTCGGCTTATTGAACTTTTTCCCCCATCTACTCACCTTTGGAACCAGTGCTGCCCAGTCAAGTTAAACACGCCTAGAGCTGAAAGCAGGAGCGGTCATTCCGGGAGTGTATATGTTACACAGTGTTTCTACTTGAAAGCCGTTATTGACACTAACGCGGCTTACTGGGCTCCTCCCCCCGCACCTCAGCTGACTCCAAAACTAATGTCACACAGTTCTGTTGGCTCCTAGGAACTCAGGGGTTGCACTCTCGCTCTGTCAACAGTTCAAGGGTATCATCCTGTATAACAACTGGTGATTCCTGTACCTAAACGAACTGTTTACTTCCTCATCTCTGTACCGCAGATCTGATACAGTTCAGGACTTAAGGCAGCCTTTGCTCTACTCACAGTTTCACGCTTACACTTAACCCCTTCCTGCGTGTTCCTCCTCCACCAGTGCTACATATTATAGACTGGCACTATCTCTGCCACATAACTTTACTTTTTGGCAACTGGGAATCAGTCTGGCTGCACTAAGTTTAACAAAGAAGCGTCATACTGCCTTGAATAAGCAGTTCTGGGAACTTTATTGTTAAGTTTCAACAGATTGCTTTGCTATGCAAGTTCTGTATACCTAAAACAACAAATTCACTAAAGGCTGCATGGTCTATGCAAATCAATAGCCCAATAGCTTTGGTGATACAAAATAACCAATTTATACATCTGCAGTTGCGATTCTATTTACATTGTCTTAACAGACATTATAGAATAACTAAGCCCGACATGGATCCAGCAGACCTACCCCAAATCGTCTACAACCTGTCACAACGGGTGGATGAACTCAGTCAAGGTCTAAGGGATCTAAAGGTTGAGAATGATACCCTAAGGAAGGTTATTAAAGACATAGTCCCTAGCAAACCACATCCTAGTGAGACTACAGTGGAACCACAGATAGCACCACCTGAACTATTTAACGGCGACAGAAACCTATACCGCCAATATAGAAATGCTTGTCTCTTAACCTTCAAACTGAAACCCATCACCTACCCAAATGACAGGATAAAGGTCCTAACAATGATTACATATTTACGGGGTGAACCCCGCATTTGGGCGGACACCCTGTATGAGTCCAACAGCCCTATATTATCCTCTATGCAATCCTTTCTTGCTGTTATGGATGAATTGTACTCTGACTCAAATTTACAACTTACCGCTGAAAGTAAAATGAGAAAATTGAAACAAGGTAACCGTCCTGTTGAAACTTACATAGCAGAGTTCAAACAACATGCAATAGATTCTCAATGGAACACCATCGCCTTGAGGAATCAATTCTGTCTAGGTCTCTCAGATCCAGTTAAAGATGAACTTGCCCGTACAGATCTCCCAGACACTTTGGAAGCCCTTATGAGACTTTCTATGCATATTGATAGGAGACTCCCGGAGAGAAAGTCCGAATGCCAATATGGGGATTCCTCATACAGAAGACCGGTCCATCCTACACATGTCTCTATACCTTCCCCTTCATCTTCTAGCAGCCCTGAGACCATGGAGATTGGTTTCTTCCGTGGGCCATTAACCTCAGAAGAAAGGTTTAGAAGGGAATCCAAAGGCCTGTGTATGTACTGTGGTATTGCATCCCACTCTATCTGAGAGTGCCCTTCCCTGTGTAAGAACAAAAAAAGTAAGTCCTTCTCTAATTTGACTTCTTTGATTGTGCACGATAAACCAGTTCACTGTATTCTACCTCTCTCTTTACAGTAGGACTGCAATCACACAACAAGAGAGGCCATAATTGACACAGGGGCACAAGGAAATTATATTGATACGGCTATTGTGTCAAACAATAAAATACCACTCATTAAAAAATTGTGTCCTGTTTCTATTCGTGTTGTGGATGGCTCTGAAATTTCTTCTGGTCCTATTACCCATCACACGATTCCCATTCTCGTAACAAACCCCGAATCACACCAAGAATATATCACCTTTGACGTCATCACGTCACCGCTTTTCCCCATTGTTTTAGGGTTACAATGGCTTCATCTACATGAACCGGTGATTAATTGGAGTACTCTGGAATTGAAGTTTGAATTACCTTACTGCCGGCAAACCTGTTTAAAGCATACTACCTTGATACAATTTACAGAACAAACTTGTATACCAGAAGTTTACAAAAAATTCACAGAAGTATTTAGTAAGAAGGAAGCAGATAGTCTACCACCACATCGGTTTTATGACTGCCCAATTGACCCGAAACCTGGCACAACACCCCCTTATGGACATCTCTATGCGCTGTGTCAACCAGAGCTTGACGATCTAAAGACCTACTTGGATGAAAATTTAAAAAAATCCGCCCCTCAGTTTCTCCAGCTGCTGCTGGATTCTTCTTTGTTAGATACAAAGATAACTCCCGTCGTCCTATTATCAATTTTAGGGAACTGAACAAAATAACCATTAAAAACAGGTACACCTTACCACTCATCCCCGAACACATCGAACGCCTTCATCATCCGAAAATTTTCACTAAACTGGATTTAAGAGGGGCCTACAATCTGGTCCGAATTAGAGAAGGAGACAAGTGGCTGACCACCTTTAGAACCAGATACGGTCTTTTCGAATATCTGGTTATGCCATTTGGTTTGACCAATGCTCCCGCCATCTTCCAGTATTTTATCAATGATATTTTCCATGACCTGCTGGATACCTGTGTTATGGTGTACCTTGACGACATCTTAGTGTACTCATACACTCTTGAGGAACATGTGAAGCATGTAAGTTGGGTACTCTCCAGACTCCAAGTCCATCAGCTATATGCTAAGCTAGAGAAGTGTGTCTTTCATACCTCTGAAATAGATTTCCTCGGTTACTCCATTGGTCCTAGAGGCATCCAAATGCAGGAAAACAAGGTAGAATATGTAAGACAGTGGCCACAACCCACGAACAGGAAGGAGCTACAACGTTTCCTCGGCTTTTGCAATTACGATTGGAAATTTATCAAAAACTTCTCCAATAAAGCCAAACCACTCACCAGATTTACCAGCTCCTGCATACCTTTCCAATGGAATAAGATGGCGAGTGAAGCTTTTAACTCCCTAAAGATCTCTTTCACCTCAGCACTGATTCTACAGTTCCCTGATCCTACCCTCCAGTTCATCCTGGGAGTGGATTCCTCTGATTACGCTCTTGGAGCTGTTCTCTCTCAAAGAACGAGCTTAACACAACCGCTTCATCCTGTGGCGTTCTACTCCAAAATATTATCTCCTGCTGAGATGAATTACTCCATTTGAGAAATGAACTCCTAGCCATCAAACGCGCATTCGAACATTGGAGACATCTGTTGGTCATTTACACTGACCACCGCAACCTGGAATTCCTTCAAAAAAACAAAACACTGTCTGGCAGGCAAGTCCAATGGAGCCTGTACTTCAGCAAATTCAATTACCTGATTATTTACAGACCCGGATCTAAAAATGGTAAGGCTGATGCACTGTCTAGGAAAGATCCAAGACCTACAAATACTCAATAGCCTATTTCAATCATACCACCAGAGATACTCCTGGGACTGATGCCTACTTTTGAGACACAGGTTCAAACAGCCTTACAAACTGATAAGCACATACCCCATTAACATCTTACCTATAACAACAACCTATACTATCATGGTACCAATCTATATGTACAGGAAAACCTTAGGAATTACTTAATCAAACAACATTATGACCCCCCACTACTTGGTCATACGGGTATCAAGAAAACCAAAGATCTACTAGCTAGAAGCTATTGGTGGCCAAATATGGAAACTACAATTAAAGATTACATTCAAACTTGCACCATTTGCATTACTTCCAAACGGGAAATAAATAAACCTTATGGTCATCTCATACCGATAGATATCCCCGAAAGACCTTGGGTTCATCTTGGCATGGACTTTATCATAGAACTGCCTGTAAGTTCTGGACTAAACACCATTTTAGTTGTTACTGACATCCTTACAAAGATGGCTCATTTTTTTCCGTTTCATAAGTTACCCACTTCCACTGAAACAGCGCAACTGTTCTTGAATTCTGTTGTTCGTTACCATGGACTCCCTTTCATCATAACAACTGATAGGGGTACACAGTTTACCTTGAAGTTCTGGAAAAGTCTCTCACATCATCTGCAAATCGATCACCACCTAAGCACAGCATTCCATCCACAAACCAATGGCCAAACTGAGAGGTTAAACCAATGGCTTGAGCAGTACCTTTGCTGTTACTGCTCATACCATCAAACTGATTGGGCACGATACTTATACATGGCGGAATTAGCTTACAACAACTCCATAAATAGTTCAACGAATCTCTCTCCATTTTATGCCAATTATGCATATCACCCTAACTTCTCGTTACAGAACCTCGAGACACCAAACTCTCCCTCTGTTGATGACCTTTTGCAATCTCTAGCAGAGAACTTCCACTTTCTACGCAAGAATATTCAACATGCCCAAGTTGTACAGAAAAAATATTACGATTTACGTAGAAGACCTTCTCCACCTTATGCTGTTGGCAACAAGGTTTGGCTTTCAACGAAAAACATCAAAATGCCTGTTCCCAGTAAAATATTAGCAGGACTGTTCATTGGACCATTTACCATCTCTCATGTCATCAACTCTAATGCGGTGACGCTTGACCTTCCCTCTTCGTTGCCTATTCATCCTACCTTCCACGTCTCGCTCCTTAAACCAGCTTCAAATGATCCGTCTATAAAATCCATCCTCCCACCGGTACAGGTACCCTTAGATTCCGACTCCTATGAGGTCCAAGATCTTCTGAATTCCATAATCCACAATGGTGAACTGCAGTATTTAGTGCGCTGGAAAGGCTACACTCCTGAAGATGACACTTGGGAGCCTTACACCCATATAAATGCTCCCAGGCTTCTCTCTCGTTTCTATAGACTTTACCCTCATAGATCGAAACATCAAGCCGAGGATCGTCTTACTTGAAGGGGGGCATCTGTAAGGATTCCGTTCCACCTTTTACTTCCTTCCATATCATCACATGGTTTTCCAGCCTCACCTGTATTTAAGTGATCACCTGAAAACAAACAGGTGCTTAGTTATTGCACCTAGTAGCTGTTCCTTTCAGCATTGCTGTCCTCTTGCTACTTCGTATGAAACAAGCTCGTTTGGATTATAAGTCTCCTCCAGCACCTGCCTGTTTTGTAGGATCTCAACTCCCAGCTATTATCATCTGCTTAGTACACAGGAGTTACGAGCACAGCTCCATCTACTCACCTCCGGAGCCTGTACTGTGTGCGCGAGGTAAACAAGCCTGAATCTAATGGCAGCATCGCACTTCTCTGTGCTGTACACGTTACCCAGCGCCTCCACTTCAAAGCTGTTAGTGACACGCATTCGGCTTATTGAACTTGTTCCCCATCTACTCACCTTTGGAACCAGTGCTGCCCAGTCAAGTTAAACACGCCTAGAGCTGAAAGCAGGAGCGGTCATTCCGGGAGTGTATATGTTACACAGTGTTTCTACTTGAAAGCCGTTATTGACACTAACGCGGCTTACCGGGCTCCTCCCCCCGCACCTCAGCTGACTCCAAAACTAATGTCACACAGTTCTGTCGGCTCCTAGGAACTCGGGGGTTGCACTCTCGCTCTGTCAACAGTTCAAGGGTATCGTCCTGTATAACAACTGGTGATTCCTGTATCTAAACAAACTGTTTACTTCCTCATCTCTGTGCTGCAGAACTGATACAGTTCAGGACTTAAGGCAGCCTCACAGTTTCACGCTTACACTTAACCCCTTCCTGCGTGTTCCTCCTCCACCAGTGCTACATATTATAGACTGGCACTATCTCTGCCACATAAATTTACTTTTTGGCAACTGGGAATCAGTCTGGCTGCACTAAGTTTAACAAAGAATCATCATACTGCCTTGAATAAGCAGTTCTGGGAACTTTATTGCTAAGTTGCAACAGATTGCTTTGCTATGCAACTTCTGTATACCTAAAACAACAAATTCACTAAAGGCTGCATGGTCTATGCAAATCAATAGCCCAATAGCTTTGGTGATACAAAATAACTAATTTATATGTCTGCAGTTGCGATACTATTTACATTGTCTTAACAGACATTACAGGATGTGTCGGCAGTCTTGCAGTAAATTAACACACCAGCCAATAAATACTTGTTAGTGGAGTTGAGAAGGCTTGCCACATAATTTTGCAAAATCTCCATTGTGTTGCAGTGTGTTATCATCTATGCTAAAGTGAATTTTTATTATTATTATTTATAAAGCACCAGCATATTACCTTGTGGTACAACATAAAATATACAGTTGTATATATTTAGAAGACATTAGATAAATCATAAAGGGTAAAGGGCCCTGCCCTTGGTCACTGTAACCTGTAAACCATCTTTATGTACGATTATCAATAGGACAGGTGGACAAGTGAGCATCCATTCCAAAATAAATACATGGAGAAGTTGAGGGAGAGGGATCAGACGGAGGAAATACATAGTAAAGTAAGTTGTATGCATCCCTGATACATAAGGAAGATGAGCCTGGCAGAGGCATCCATGATGGGTTGCAGTCAGGACAGGTGGTAGCTTGGGAGACCAGAGATGACAGAATTGCAGGAGGCGGGAAATAATAAGTGAGTGCAGTAGGCTTTAGGGGTAGAGGTGATTACAGAGTTATCCACAGTAAGTGTAGGAGAGGTGTTAAGCTTTAGGTAGTGAGAAGCAGTTGGTGACACAAAACAGCACGGAATGTTAGGTGTAAAATTTAGATTTAGGTGTCATCAGCATAAAGAAGAAACCTAAAGTTGATTAAGGAGCCTAGAGATGATTTGTAGACTGAATAAAGGAGACCAAGAATTGAGCCTTTAGGTAACCCAATAGAAAAGAGTAGAGGGGAGAAGGTAGAGTCAGAGAAGGATACACTTAAAGTACGTTTAGAAAGGTAGGAAGAGAGCCACAGTAGAGTTGTGTCACAAATATCCAAGGATTAAACGGTTTGGAGAAGCAGTGGATGGTCAACAGTATCAAAGACTGCAGATAGATCTAAAAGGATTTGCATGGAGTAGTAACCTTTAGACTTGGTAGCAAGCAGGTAATTTGTCACCTTAGTAATGGTAGTTTCGCTAAAATGTTGGGGGTAAAACCCAGATTTCAATAAGACAGAAGATAGATGAGAGAAAATGTGATACATGTTTTTAAATGATCCGCTCAATAAGTTTAGAGGCAAAGGGAAGAAGAGAGATTGGGTGGTATTTGCAAGGGGAGCTGGATTGAGTGAGGTTTTCTGTAGAAAAGGTATAATTAGATCATGTTTAAGGGATCATAGAAAGGTTCCAGTTTTAATGGAGAAGCTGAATTTGTGTGTGAGGATGGTGTAAGAGTAGGCAATGTGGTGTGGATGATGTGGTGGTAGGTTATTTCATGTCAGATTAAGTCAATTTTATTTTTGAAATGCAAAGAAAAGTCATGTGCTGTGAGGAAAGAGGTTGGCACAGTTGAGAAAAGATGCTTAGGATTGTAGGATATAGATAAAATGATTGTTGGAAAGTATTTTGCTTGGAAAGGCTGATGGCAGAGGATTAGGAGCATAACAAACGTGTAGTACAGGAAGTCAGCAGTGAAGAAAGATTTCCTGCAGTGCCATTGTGCAGTGTGGGTACATTTTTCTAAGTAAGTTGTTTATGCCATGATTAGGGGTGCTTCTGTGTGGTGCAAGATATGGAAAGAGGGGCTATTTTAGAGGTATGAATTATAAAAAGAGATAGATTCCGCAGAGCAGAAAAAATAGGAGATTGAAGGGAAAAGGTTATTTAAGGTGATAGACAATAGTTCTACACCTGCTTTGTATACATTTCTATGGAGTCTATATGAAGGGTTTAGTGGTTGATGTGCAGTAGTAGGTTTAGTAGTGCTGCATGTTAAAGATGGTAGTCAGAGAGTGGGAATGGGGATTTGGGGTTTGGTAAAGAGAGAAACAGAACAATGGTGGATGAAGATTAAGTCAATTGAATAGACCTTCTTGTGAGTGAAGGCATTAGACCACTGTGAAAGGCCAAAGAAAGACGTGAGTTTAAAAAGCTGTGAAACTCCAGGAGTGGGAATATTGAAGTTGCCGAGAATGAGGGACCAATTGATGTAGTTGTATAGTTTTGTTTCTCAGAAATGACAAACCCACCATTTGCAAACTTAAATTACAGGAAAATAGTACAAAATAAACAATAACATTACAATGGAATACACATCAGTAAACATGTATACTACAACCTTAAATTGTTTACTATCTCTTTAACAATATTATACCCTTTAATGTATACAGTAATACATTTGTCCCCTTCCTGACCAATCATTTTACGACATAATAAAGAAACAACTTTGCATTTAATCTTTTTTTTTCTTGCTACTATTGCTACTAAATGTTGAAAACCTCTATGGAGAAACTTAGGCCTAGATTTAGAGTTTGGCGGTAGCCGTGAAAACCACCGTTAGAGGCTCCTAACGCTGGTTTTAGGCTACCGCCGGTATTTGGAGTCAGTCAGGAAAGGGTCTAACGCTCACTTTTCAGCTGCGACTTTTCCATACCACAGATCCCCTTACGTCAATTGCGTATCCTATCTTTTCAATGGGATCTTTCTAACTCCGCCATCTTCCAGTATTTTATCAATGATATTTTCCATGACCTGCTGGATACCTATGTTATGGTGTACCTTGACGACATCTTAGTGTACTCATACACTCTTGAGGAACATGTGAAGCATGTAAGTTGGGTACTCTCCAGACTCCAAGTCCATCAGCTATATGCTAAGCTAGAGAAGTGTGTCTTTCATACCTCTGAAATAGATTTCCTCGGTTACTCCATTGGTCCTAGAGGCATCCAAATGCAGGAAAACAAGGTAGAATATGTAAGACAGTGGCCACAACCCACGAACAGGAAGGAGCTACAACGTTTCCTCGGCTTTTGCAATTACGATTGGAAATTTATCAAAAACTTCTCCAATAAAGCCAAACCACTCACCAGATTTACCAGCTCCTGCATACCTTTCCAATGGAATAAGATGGCGAGTGAAGCTTTTAACTCCCTAAAGATCTCTTTCACCTCAGCACCGATTCTACAGTTCCCTGATCCTACCCTCCAGTTCATCCTGGGAGTGGATTCCTCTGATTACGCTCTTGGAGCTGTTCTCTCTCAAAGAACGAGCTTAACACAACCGCTTCATCCTGTGGCGTTCTACTCCAAAATATTATCTCCTGCTGAGATGAATTACTCCATTTGAGAAATGAACTCCTAGCCATCAAACGCGCATTCGAACATTGGAGACATCTGTTGGTCATTTACACTGACCACCGCAACCTGGAATTCCTTCAAAAAAACAAAACACTGTCTGGCAGGCAAGTCCGATGGAGCCTGTACTTCAGCAAATTCAATTACCTGATTATTTACAGACCCGGATCTAAAAATGGTAAGGCTGATGCACTGTCTAGGAAAGATCCAAGACCTACAAATACTCAATAGCCTATTTCAATCATACCACCAGAGATACTCCTGGGACTGATGCCTACTTTTGAGACACAGGTTCAAACAGCCTTACAAACTGATAAGCACATACCCCATTAACATCTTACCTATAACAACAACCTATACTATCATGGTACCAATCTATATGTACAGGAAAACCTTAGGAATTACTTAATCAAACAACATTATGACCCCCCACTACTTGGTCATACGGGTATCAAGAAAACCAAAGATCTACTAGCTAGAAGCTATTGGTGGCCAAATATGGAAACTACAATTAAAGATTACATTCAAACTTGCACCATTTGCATTACTTCCAAACGGGAAATAAATAAACCTTATGGTCATCTCATACCGATAGATATCCCCGAAAGACCTTGGGTTCATCTTGGCATGGACTTTATCATAGAACTGCCTGTAAGTTCTGGACTAAACACCATTTTAGTTGTTACTGACATCCTTACAAAGATGGCTCATTTTTTTCCGTTTCATAAGTTACCCACTTCCACTGAAACAGCGCAACTGTTCTTGAATTCTGTTGTTCGTTACCATGGACTCCCTTTCATCATAACAACTGATAGGGGTACACAGTTTACCTTGAAGTTCTGGAAAAGTCTCTCACATCATCTGCAAATCGATCACCACCTAAGCACAGCATTCCATCCACAAACCAATGGCCAAACTGAGAGGTTAAACCAATGGCTTGAGCAGTACCTTTGCTGTTACTGCTCATACCATCAAACTGATTGGGCACGATACTTATACATGGCGGAATTAGCTTACAACAACTCCATAAATAGTTCAACGAATCTCTCTCCATTTTATGCCAATTATGCATATCACCCTAACTTCTCGTTACAGAACCTCGAGACACCAAACTCTCCCTCTGTTGATGACCTTTTGCAATCTCTAGCAGAGAACTTCCACTTTCTACGCAAGAATATTCAACATGCCCAAGTTGTACAGAAAAAATATTACGATTTACGTAGAAGACCTTCTCCACCTTATGCTGTTGGCAACAAGGTTTGGCTTTCAACGAAAAACATCAAAATGCCTGTTCCCAGTAAAATATTAGCAGGACTGTTCATTGGACCATTTACCATCTCTCATGTCATCAACTCTAATGCGGTGACGCTTGACCTTCCCTCTTCGTTGCCTATTCATCCTACCTTCCACGTCTCGCTCCTTAAACCAGCTTCAAATGATCCGTCTATAAAATCCATCCTCCCACCGGTACAGGTACCCTTAGATTCCGACTCCTATGAGGTCCAAGATCTTCTGAATTCCATAATCCACAATGGTGAACTGCAGTATTTAGTGCGCTGGAAAGGCTACACTCCTGAAGATGACACTTGGGAGCCTTACACCCATATAAATGCTCCCAGGCTTCTCTCTCGTTTCTATAGACTTTACCCTCATAGATCGAAACATCAAGCCGAGGATCGTCTTACTTGAAGGGGGGCATCTGTAAGGATTCCGTTCCACCTTTTACTTCCTTCCATATCATCACATGGTTTTCCAGCCTCACCTGTATTTAAGTGATCACCTGAAAACAAACAGGTGCTTAGTTATTGCACCTAGTAGCTGTTCCTTTCAGCATTGCTGTCCTCTTGCTACTTCGTATGAAACAAGCTCGTTTGGATTATAAGTCTCCTCCAGCACCTGCCTGTTTTGTAGGATCTCAACTCCCAGCTATTATCATCTGCTTAGTACACAGGAGTTACGAGCACAGCTCCATCTACTCACCTCCGGAGCCTGTACTGTGTGCGCGAGGTAAACAAGCCTGAATCTAATGGCAGCATCGCACTTCTCTGTGCTGTACACGTTACCCAGCGCCTCCACTTCAAAGCTGTTAGTGACACGCATTCGGCTTATTGAACTTGTTCCCCATCTACTCACCTTTGGAACCAGTGCTGCCCAGTCAAGTTAAACACGCCTAGAGCTGAAAGCAGGAGCAGTCATTCCGGGAGTGTATATGTTACACAGTGTTTCTACTTGAAAGCCGTTATTGACACTAACGCGGCTTACCGGGCTCCTCCCCCCGCACCTCAGCTGACTCCAAAACTAATGTCACACAGTTCTGTCGGCTCCTAGGAACTCGGGGGTTGCACTCTCGCTCTGTCAACAGTTCAAGGGTATCGTCCTGTATAACAACTGGTGATTCCTGTATCTAAACAAACTGTTTACTTCCTCATCTCTGTGCTGCAGAACTGATACAGTTCAGGACTTAAGGCAGCCTTTGCTCTACTCACAGTTTCACGCTTACACTTAACCCCTTCCTGCGTGTTCCTCCTCCACCAGTGCTACATATTATAGACTGGCACTATCTCTGCCACATAAATTTACTTTTTGGCAACTGGGAATCAGTCTGGCTGCACTAAGTTTAACAAAGAATCATCATACTGCCTTGAATAAGCAGTTCTGGGAACTTTATTGTTAAGTTGCAACAGATTGCTTTGCTATGCAACTTCTGTATACCTAAAACAACAAATTCACTAAAGGCTGCATGGTCTATGCAAATCAATAGCCCAATAGCTTTGGTGATACAAAATAACTAATTTATATGTCTGCAGTTGCGATACTATTTACATTGTCTTAACAGACATTACAGGATGTGTCGGCAGTCTTGCAGTAAATTAACTCACCAGCCAATAAATACTTGTTAGTGGAGTTGAGAAGGCTTGCCACATAATTTTGCAAAATCTCCATTGTGTTGCAGTGTGTTATCATCTATGCTAAAGTGAATTTTTATTATTATTATTTATAAAGCACCAGCATATTACCTTGTGGTACAACATAAAATATACAGTTGTATATATTTAGAAGACATTAGATAAATCATAAAGGGTAAAGGGCCCTGCCCTTGGTCACTGTAACCTGTAAACCATCTTTATGTACGATTATCAATAGGACAGGTGGACAAGTGAGCATCCATTCCAAAATAAATACATGGAGAAGTTGAGGGAGAGGGATCAGACGGAGGAAATACATAGTAAAGTAAGTTGTATGCATCCCTGATACATAAGGAAGATGAGCCTGGCAGAGGCATCCATGATGGGTTGCAGTCAGGACAGGTGGTAGCTTGGGAGACCAGAGATGACAGAATTGCAGGAGGCGGGAAATAATAAGTGAGTGCAGTAGGCTTTAGGGGTAGAGGTGATTACAGAGTTATCCACAGTAAGTGTAGGAGAGGTGTTAAGCTTTAGGTAGTGAGAAGCAGTTGGTGACACAAAACAGCACGGAATGTTAGGTGTAAAATTTAGATTTAGGTGTCATCAGCATAAAGAAGAAACCTAAAGTTGATTAAGGAGCCTAGAGATGATTTGTAGACTGAATAAAGGAGACCAAGAATTGAGCCTTTAGGTAACCCAATAGAAAAGAGTAGAGGGGAGAAGGTAGAGTCAGAGAAGGATACACTTAAAGTACGTTTAGAAAGGTAGGAAGAGAGCCACAGTAGAGTTGTGTCACAAATATCCAAGGATTAAACGGTTTGGAGAAGCAGTGGATGGTCAACAGTATCAAAGGCTCCAGATAGATCTAAAAGGATTTGCATGGAGTAGTAACCTTTAGACTTGGTAGCAAGCAGGTAATTTGTCACCTTAGTAATGGTAGTTTCACTAAAATGTTGGGGGTAAAACCCAGATTTCAATAAGACAGAAGATAGATGAGAGAAAATGTGATACATGTTTTTAAATGATCCGCTCAATAAGTTTAGCGGCAAAGGGAAGAAGAGAGATTGGGTGGTATTTGCAAGGGGAGCTGGATTGAGTGAGGTTTTCTGTAGAAAAGGTATAATTAGATCATGTTTAAGGGATCATAGAAAGGTTCCAGTTTTAATGGAGAAGCTGAATTTGTGTGTGAGGATGGTGTAAGAGTAGGCAATGTGGTGTGGATGATGTGGTGGTAGGTTATTTCATGTCAGATTAAGTCAATTTTATTTTTGAAATGCAAAGAAAAGTCATGTGCTGTGAGGAAAGAGGTTGGCACAGTTGAGAAAAGATGCTTAGGATTGTAGGATATAGATAAAATGATTGTTGGAAAGTATTTTGCTTGGAAAGGCTGATGGCAGAGGATTAGGAGCATAACAAACGTGTAGTACAGGAAGTCAGCAGTGAAGAAAGATTTCCTGCAGTGCCATTGTGCAGTGTGGGTACATTTTTCTAAGTAAGTTGTTTATGCCATGATTAGGGGTGCTTCTGTGTGGTGCAAGATATGGAAAGAGGGGCTATTTTAGAGGTATGAATTATAAAAAGAGATAGATTCCGCAGAGCAGAAAAAATAGGAGATTGAAGGGAAAAGGTTATTTAAGGTGATAGACAATAGTTCTACACCTGCTTTGTATACATTTCTATGGAGTCTATATGAAGGGTTTAGTGGTTGATGTGCAGTAGTAGGTTTAGTAGTGCTGCATGTTAAAGATGGTAGTCAGAGAGTGGGAATGGGGATTTGGGGTTTGGTAAAGAGAGAAACAGAACAATGGTGGATGAAGATTAAGTCAATTGAATAGACCTTCTTGTGAGTGAAGGCATTAGACCACTGTGAAAGGCCAAAGAAAGACGTGAGTTTAAAAAGCTGTGAAACTCCAGGAGTGGGAATATTGAAGTTGCCGAGAATGAGGGACCAATTGATGTAGTTGTATAGTTTTGTTTCTCAGAAATGACAAACCCACCATTTGCAAACTTAAATTACAGGAAAATAGTACAAAATAAACAATAACATTACAATGGAATACACATCAGTAAACATGTATACTACAACCTTAAATTGTTTACTATCTCTTTAACAATATTATACCCTTTAATGTATACAGTAATACATTTGTCCCCTTCCTGACCAATCATTTTACGACATAATAAAGAAACAACTTTGCATTTAATCTTTTTTTTTCTTGCTACTATTGCTACTAAATGTTGAAAACCTCTATGGAGAAACTTAGGCCTAGATTTAGAGTTTGGCGGTAGCCGTGAAAACCACCGTTAGAGGCTCCTAACGCTGGTTTTAGGCTACCGCCGGTATTTGGAGTCAGTCAGGAAAGGGTCTAACGCTCACTTTTCAGCTGCGACTTTTCCATACCACAGATCCCCTTACGTCAATTGCGTATCCTATCTTTTCAATGGGATCTTTCTAACTCCGGTATTTAGAGTCGTGTCTGAAGTGAGCATTAGAATTCTAACGACAAAACTCCAGCCGCAGATAAAAGTCAGTAGTTAAGAGCTTTCTGGGCTAACGCCGGTTCATAAAGCTCTTAACTACTGTGCTCTAAAGTACAATAACACCCATAAACTACCTATGTACCCCTAAACCGAGGTCCCCCCACATCGCCGCCACTCGATTAATTTTTTTAACCCCTAATCTGCCGACCGCCACCTACGTTATACTTATGTATACCTGATCTGCTGTCCCTAACACCGCCGACCCCTATATTATATTTATTAACCCCTAAACTGCCCCCCACAACGTCGCCGCCAGCTACCTACAATAATTAACCCCTAATCTGCCGACCGCCACCTACGTTATACTTATGTACCCCTAATCTGCTGCCCCTAACACCGCCGACCCCTATATTATATTTATTAACCCCTAATCTGCCCCCCTCAACGTCGCCTCCACCTGCCTACACTTATTAACCCCTAATCTGCCGAGCGGACCGCACCGCTACTATAATAAAGTTATTAACCCCTAATCCGCCTCACTCCCGCCTCAATAACCCTATAATAAATAGTATTAACCCCTAATCTGCCCTCCCTAACATTGCCGACACCTAACTTCAATTATTAACCCCTAATCTGCTGACCGAATCTCGCAGCTACTGTAAATGGATTAACCCCTAAAGCTAAATCTAATCCTAACCCTAACACCCCCCTAAATTAAATATAATTTAAATCTAACGAAATAAATTAATTCTTATTAAATAAATTATTCCGATCAGCCAATAGAATGCAAGCTCAATCTGATTGGCTAATCGGATCAGCCAATCGGATTGAACTTGATTCTGATTGGCTGATTCCATCAGCCAATCAGAATTTTCCTTTGAAAAAGTTATGGAGATTAGGCGCTTAATCTGCAAAAGGGATAAAGGTGTGTATGGAAGTCGTTAGCTAAATATGTAGAAAAAACTGGACCTTGGACAGAATAAGTGAAAAATTCTTCTACAATTTATTTTCAAAATAAAAACATGATAATACCAAGATAAAATAAATCACAATCCCTAAGTGTTGCAACACTATATCGATCAATTCATAAAATTTCTAAAATTCAGATATACATTTTTTTCATACACAAATAAAAGGATTTATCTGCTCTTTTGTATCCTTTGTTCAAGGATTTTAGATAGAATGGGGGGTAGTTATCAAGCCGTCTACTTTTCTGGCTTCGCCGGCCCAATACGCCCACCTAAGCTCGCCTCACATCGCCGCCGCGGACCTGAAAAAATACGCCTAAGTTATCAAATAAAGCTGTCAAAAAGCCGCGGGGCTATGAGCAGCGGACTGTGACAGTTATCACTCTTCAGATCTCGCTGCCCTTCGGCTTTTTCCCAGCTTTATTGCTAGCCTGTCACTAAGCACTCACACTAAACTACACTGTTCTATCCCTATACCGGCACCCCCGGAGCCTCCCGCAACTCAATAAAGTTACTAACCCCTAAACCGCCGCTCCTAGACCCTGCCGCAACTCTTATAAATGTATTAACCCCTAAACCGCCGCTCCTAGACCCCGCCGCAACTCTTATAAATGTATTAACCCCTAAACCGCCACTCCCGGACACCGCTGCCACCTACAGTATACCTAGTAACCCCTATCCTGCCCCCCCTACACCGTCGCCCTCTATTATAAAGTTATTAACCCCTATCCTGCTGATCCTGCACCTCTCCGCAACTAAATAAATAGTTTAACCCCTGAACCGCTGCTCCCTGAACCCGCCGCAACCTATATTAAACCTATTAACCCCTATCCTGCCCCCCCTACACCGTCGTCACCTATAATAAATTTATTAACCCCTAATCTGCCTCCCCTACACCGTTGCCCCCTATTATAAATTTATTAACCCCTATCCTGCCCCCCACTACGCCTCCGCCACTGTAATAAAATTATTAACCCCTAAACCTAAGTCTAACCCTAACGCCCCCCTAACTTAAATATTAATTAAATAAATCTAAATAATATTTTTATTATTAACTAAATGAATCCTATTTAAAACTAAATACTTACCTATAAAATAAACCCTAATATAGCTACAATATAAATAATAATTATATTCTAGCTGTTTTAGGATTTATTTTTATTTTACAGGTACCTTTCAATTTATTTTAACTAGGTACAATAGCTATTAAATAGTTATTAACTATGTAATAGCTTACCTAGCTAAAATAAACTGAAATTTACCTGTAAAATAAATCCTAACCTAAGTTACAATTACACCTAACACTACACTATACTTTAATAAATTATTCCTATTTAAAACTAAATACTTACCTGTAAAATAAACCCTAAGATAGCTACAATATAAATAATAATTATATTGTAGCTATCTTAGGATTTATATTTATTTTACAGGTAACTTTGTATTTATTTTAGCTAGTTAGAATAGTTATTAAATAGTTAGTAACTATTTAATAACTACCTAGCTAAAAGAAATACAAAATTACCTGTAAAATAAATCCTAACCTAAGTTACAATTAAACCTAATACTACACTATCATTAAATTAATTAAAGAAACTACCTACAAATAACTACAATTAAATACAATTACATAAACTAACTAAAGTACAAAAAATAAAAAAAGCTAAATTACAAAAAATAAAAAAATAAGTTACAAACATGTTAAAAATATTACAACAATTTTAAGCTACTTACACCTAATCTAAGCCCCCTAATAAAATAACAAACCCCCCCAAAATAAAAAAATGCCCTACCCTATTCTAAATTAAATAAACTTTAAAGCTCTTTTACCTTACCAGCCCTTAAAAGGGCCATTTGTGGGGGCATGCCCCAAAGAAAACAGCTCTTTTGCCTGTAAAAGAAAAATACAACCCCCCCCAACATTAAAACCCACCACCCACATACCACTAATCTAACCCAAACCCCCCTTACAAAAACCTAACACTAATCCCCTGAAGATCATCCTACCTTGTCTTCACTCAGCCGAGCAGCGATGGAACCGAAGTGGACATCCGGAGCGGAAGAAGTTAATCCTCCAAGCGGCGCTGAAGAAATCTTCCATCCGATGAAGTCATCATCCAGGCGGCGCTGAAGAAAAGTCTTCGATCCGGCCGATGTCATCTTCAAAGAGGCGCTGAAGAGGTCTTCTATCCGGGCGATGTCATCTTCCAAGCCGGGTCTTGAATCTTCCTTCTGCCGACGCGGAACCTCCTTCTTCACCGACGGACTACGACGAATGAAGGCTCCTTTAAGGGACGTCATCCAAGATGGCGTCCCCTCAATTCCGATTGGCTGATAGGATTCTATCAGCCAATCGGAATTAAGGTAGGAAAATTCTGATTGGCTGATGGAATCAGCCAATCAGATTCAAGTTCAATCCGATTGGCTGATCCAATCAGCCAATCAGATTGAGCTTGCATTCTATTGGCTGATCGGAACAGCCAATAGAATGCGAGCTCAATCTGATTGGCTGATTCCATCAGCCAATCAGATTTTTCCTACCTTAATTCCGATTGGCTGATAGAATCCTATCAGCCAATCGGAATTGAGGGGACGTAAAAGTGCCGAGCGTACCTGCTAGTTTTTTGATAACTAGCAAAAGTAGTGAGAATGTGCCGCATGTGTGCGGAACATCTGGAGTGACGTAAGAATCGATCTGTGTCGGACTGAGTCCGGCGGATCGATGCTTACGTCACAAAATTCTACTTTTGCTGGTCTCGAGCCTTTGATAACTAAGGCGTATCAGCCTCGCCACAAATACGCTGCGGAATTCCAGCGTATTTGAGGTTGACGGCTTGATAACTAGGCCCCAATGTATTCTTTTATTTCAACACAATTAATAATATTTGTCTCTATTTGATATTTTAAATCTATATTTCATCAACTTTAAAATTACAAATATGTAGCAAAAACTAACAAATAGTTAAAACAATTTAAATGCAAGACTGATTATAAATGGTGTCCCCACAATGGCTGTTTACTTATATTGGTTGTAATTTTGTGTATCTAAAAAGTTCATCAAAGCATTTGTAAGTAATTGGAGATAAATTACTGAGGGCTGTGTTCTTTATCCTTATATTTATGTTGTGATATATTACGGTTTCACAGTTACCTCTTTGTATCCTCAGTGAGCTTAATTTGTAGAAAAGGAATGTTCCAAACAGTGTTTAGGGGTGATTTTCTTACCTTCTCTTGTGAGCTGTTACTACTCACGGCTTCCCGGCGGTTCCTATGTGTCCTCAGTTTGACTCTGAGACAAGGGGTTCCGGTAGGTAATTTTCTTTGTATTACCTTGTCACTGGTCTTTGTAGAAGTGCTCTGATTACAGCACCAAACTGTAGACAATCCTTTTGTTTCTGTAACTTGCGCAAGTTAGCTTTTGTGTTTGTAGTTCCTCAATCTCCTGCACTTAAGTACTTCTGTACGCAGGAAAAAAACAGGCTTTTTCTTTCTTGGTGTTCACACAGATATCAACATGTTTCGCCAGCAACCCTGGCTTTATCAAGATCAACATGTTGATATCTGTGTGAACACCAAGAAAGAAAAAGCCTGTTATTTTCCTGCGTACAGAAGTACTTAAGTGCAGGAGATTGAGGAACTACAAACACAAAAGCTAACTTGCGCAAGTTACAGAAACAAAAGGATTGTCTACAGTTTGGTGCTGTAATCAGAGCACTTCTACAAAGACCAGTGACAAGGTAACACAAAGAAAATTACCTACCGGAACCCCTTTGTCTGAGAGTCAAACTGAGGACATATAGGAACCGCCGGGAAGCCGTGAGTAGTAACAGCTCACAAGAGAGGGTAAGAAAATCACCCCTAAACACTGTTTGGAACATTCCTTTTCTACAAATTAAGCTCACTGAGGATACAAAGAGGTAAGGGTGGAACCGTAATATATCACAACATAAATATAAGGATAAAGAACACAGCCCTCAGTAATTTATCTCCAATTACTTACAAATGCTTTGATGAACTTTTTAGATACACAAAATTACAACCAATATAAGTAAACAGCCATTGTGGGGACACCATTTATAATCAGTCTTGCATTTAAATTGTTTTAACTAATTGTTAGTTTTTGCTACATATTTGTAATTTTAAAGTTGATGAAATATAGATATAAAATATGAAAAAGAGTGACAAATATTATTAATTGGGTTGAAATAAAAGAATACATTCTATCTAAAATCTTTGAACAAAGGATACAAAAGAGCAGATAAATCCTTTTATTTGTGTATGAAACAAATGTATATCTGAATTTTAGAAATTTTATGAATTGATAGATATTGTGTTGCAACACTTAGGGATTGTGATTTATTTTATCTTGGTATTATCATGTTTTTATTTTGAAAATAAATTGTAGAAGAATTTTTCACTTATTCTGTCCAAGGTCCAGTTTTTTCTACATATTTAGCTAACGACTTCCATACACACCTTTATCCCTTTTGCAGATTAAGCGCCTAATCTCCATAACTTTTTCACTTTATACACCTTTTTATCTGGGAAGTAGATAGTAGGAGAATAAGGCAAGGGATATTAACTCTTAAGCGCTAGTTTATTTAACCCCCTTTTTTTGCTACAAATCAGAATTTTCCTACCTTAATTCCGATTGGCTGATAGAATCCTATCAGCCAATCGGAATTTGAGGGACGCCATCTTGGATGACGTCCCTTAAAGGAACCGTCATTCTTCAGTTGGACGTCGTCGGAAGAAGATGTGTCCGCGCTGGAGGTCTTCACGATGGAGCCAGTCCTCATCGGATGAAGATAGAAGATGCCGCTTGGAAGAAGATGGTTGCCGGTCCGGATCTACTCTTCTTCCCGGATAGGATGAAGACTTTGGACCCTCTTCTGGACTTCTTCAGCCGTCGGATGATGGATGTCTAGCCCCCGCTCTGGTTGGATGAAGATATCGGAGCCAGGACGGATCGTTGTGATACCCGGTGAGGTGAAGACAAGGTAGGAAGATCTTCAGGGGCTTAGTGTTAGGTTTATTTAAGGGGGGTTTGGGTTAGATTAGGGGTATGTGGGTGGTGGGTTGTAATGTTGGGGGGGGTATTGTATGTGTTTTTTTACAGGCAAAAGAGCTGAATTTCTTGGGGCTTGCCCCGCAAAGGGCCCTGTTCAGGGCTGGTAAGGTAAAAGAGCTTTGAACTTTTGTAATTTAGAATAGTTTAGGGCATTTTTTTTATTTTGGGGGGCTTTGTTATTTTATTAGGGGGCTTAGAGTAAGTGTAATTAGTTTAAAATTGTTGTAATATTTTTCTAATGTTTGTAAATATTGTTTTATTTTTTGTAACTTAGTTCTTTTTTTTTTTTGTACTTTAGTTAGTTTATTTCATTGTATTTATTTGTAGATATTGTATTTAATTCATTTATTGATAGTGTAGTGTTAGGTTTAATTGTAGGTAATTGTAGGTATTTTATTTAATTCATTTATTGATAGTGTAGTGTTAGGTTTAATTGTAACTTAGGTTAGGATTTATTTTACAGGTAATTTCTCCAACATAGGTGTGTCCGGTCCACGGCGTCATCCTTACTTGTGGGATATTCTCTTCCCCAACAGGAAATGGCAAAGAGCCCAGCAAAGCTGGTCACATGATCCCTCCTAGGCTCCGCCTACCCCAGTCATTCTCTTTGCCGTTGTACAGGCAACATCTCCACGGAGATGGCTTAGAGTTTTTTAGTGTTTAACTGTAGTTTTTATTATTCAATCAAGAGTTTGTTATTTTAAAATAGTGCTGGTATGTACTATTTACTCAGAAACAGAAAAGAGATGAAGATTTCTGTTTGTATGAGGAAAATGATTTTAGCAACCGTTACTAAAATCCATGGCTGTTCCACACAGGACTGTTGAGAGGAATTAACTTCAGTTGGGGGAACAGTGAGCAGTCTCTTGCTGCTTGAGGCATGACACATTCTAACAAGACGATGTAATGCTGGAAGCTGTCATTTTCCCTATGGGATCCGGTAAGCCATGTTTATTAAGATAGTAAATAAGGGCTTCACTAGGGCTTATTAAGACTGTAGACTTTTTCTGGGCTAAATCGATTCATTATTAACACATATTTAGCCTTGAGGAATCATTTAATCTGGGTATTTTGATAAGATTATATCGGCAGGCACTTTTTTAGACACCTTATTCTTTAGGGGCTTTCCCAAATCATAGGCAGAGCCTCATTTTCGCGCCGGTGTTGCGCACTTGTTTTTGAGAGGCATGGCATGCAGTCGCATGTGTGAGGAGCTCTGATACATAGAAAAGACTTTCTGAAGGCGTCATTTGGTATCGTATTCCCCTTTGGGCTTGGTTGGGTCTCAGCAAAGCAGATACCAGGGACTGTAAAGGGGTTAAAGTTAAAAACGGCTCCGGTTCCGTTATTTTAAGGGTTAAAGCTTCCAAATTTGGTGTGCAATACTTTTAAGGCTTTAAGGCACTGTGGTGAAATTTTGGTGAATTTTGAACAATTCCTTCATATTTTTTCGCAATTGCAGTAATAAAGTGTGTTCAGTTTAAAATTTAAAGTGACAGTAACGGTTTTATTTTAAAACGTTTTTTGTACTTTGTTATCAAGTTTATGCCTGTTTAACATGTCTGAACTACCAGATAGACTGTGTTCTGAATGTGGGGAAGCCAGAGTTCCTTCTCATTTAAATAAATGTGATTTATGTGACAATGACAATGATGCCCAAGATGATTCCTCAAGTGAGGGGAGTAAGCATGGTACTGCATCATTCCCTCCTTCGTCTACACGAGTCTTGCCCACTCAGGAGGCCCCTAGTACATCTAGCGCGCCAATACTCCTTACTATGCAACAATTAACGGCTGTAATGGATAATTCTGTCAAAAACATTTTAGCCAAAATGCACACTTATCAGCGTAAGCGCGACTGCTCTGTTTTAGATACTGAAGAGCATGACGACGCTGATAATAATGGTTCTGAAGGGCCCCTAAACCAGTCTGATGGGGCCAGGGAGGTTTTGTCTGAGGGAGAAATTACAGATTCAGGGAACATTTCTCAACAAGCTGAACCTGATGTGATTACGTTTAAATTTAAGTTGGAACATCTCCGCGCTCTGCTTAAGGAGGTATTATCCACTCTGGATGATTGTGACAATTTGGTCATCCCAGAGAAGCTATGTAAAATGGACAAGTTCCTAGAGGTCCCGGGGCTCCCAGAAGCTTTTCCTATACCCAAGCGGGTGGCGGACATTGTAAATAAAGAATGGGAAAGGCCCGGTATTCCTTTCGTCCCTCCCCCCATATTTAAAAAATTGTTTCCTATGGTCGACCCCAGAAAGGACTTATGGCAGACAGTCCCCAAGGTCGAGGGAGCGGTTTCCACTTTAAACAAACGCACC
Source organism: Bombina bombina (assembly GCF_027579735.1). Taxonomy (NCBI): domain Eukaryota; kingdom Metazoa; phylum Chordata; class Amphibia; order Anura; family Bombinatoridae; genus Bombina; species Bombina bombina. The sequence continues at coordinate 320,192,171 of NC_069502.1, read as the reverse complement.
ACTATACCCATAGAAGATAGTTGTGCTTTCAAAGATCCTATGGATAAAAAATTAGAAGGTTTACTTAAAAAAATGTTTGTTCAGCAGGGTTACCTTCTACAACCAATTTCATGCATTGTCCCTGTCGCTACAGCCGCATGTTTCTGGTTCGATGAGCTGGTAAAGGCGGTCGATAGTGATTCTCCTCCTTATGAGGAGATTATGGACAGAATCAATGCTCTCAAATTGGCTAATTCTTTCACCCTAGACGCCACTTTGCAATTGGCTAGGTTAGCGGCTAAGAATTCTGGGTTTGCTATTGTGGCGCGCAGAGCGCTTTGGTTGAAATCTTGGTCAGCTGATGCGTCTTCCAAGAACAAGCTACTTAACATTCCTTTCAAGGGCAAAACGCTGTTTGGCCCTGACTTGAAAGAGATTATCTCTGATATCACTGGGGGTAAGGGCCATGCCCTTCCTCAGGATCGGCCTTTCAAGGCCAAAAATAAACCTAATTTTCGTCCCTTTCGTAGAAACGGACCAGCCCAAAGTGCTACGTCCTCTAAGCAAGAGGGTAATACTTCTCAAGCCAAGCAAGCTTGGAGACCAATGCAAGGCTGGAACAAGGGAAAGCAGGCCAAGAAACCAGCCACTGCTACCAAGACAGCATGAAATGTTGGCCCCCGATCTGGGACCGGATCTGGTGGGGGGCAGACTCTCTCTCTTCGCTCAGGCTTGGGCAAGAGATGTTCTGGATCCTTGGACACTAGAAATAGTCTCCCAAGGTTATCTTCTGGAATTCAAGGGGCTTCCCCCAAGGGGGAGGTTCCACAGGTCTCAGTTGTCTTCAGACCACATAAAAAGACAGGCATTCTTACATTGTGTAGAAGACCTGTTAACAATGGGAGTGATTCATCCTGTTCCATTAGGAGAACAAGGGATGGGGTTCTACTCCAATCTGTTCATAGTTCCCAAAAAAGAGGGAACGTTCAGACCAATCTTAGATCTCAAGATCTTAAACAAGTTTCTCAAGGTTCCATCGTTCAAGATGGAAACCATTCGAACAATTCTTCCTTCCATCCAGGAAGGTCAATTCATGACCACGGTGGATTTAAAGGATGCGTATCTACATATTCCTATCCACAAGGAACATCATCGGTTCCTAAGGTTCGCATTCCTGGACAAGCATTACCAGTTCGTGGCGCTTCCTTTCGGATTAGCCACTGCTCCAAGGATTTTCACAAAGGTACTAGGGTCCCTTCTAGCTGTGCTAAGACCAAGGGGCATTGCTGTAGTACCTTACTTGGATGACATTCTGATTCAAGCGTCGTCCCTTCCTCAAGCAAAGGCTCACACGGACATCGTCCTGGCCTTTCTCAGATCTCACGGATGGAAAGTGAACGTGGAAAAGAGTTCTCTATCTCCGTCGACAAGGGTTCCCTTCTTGGGAACAATAATAGACTCCTTAGAAATGAGGATTTTTCTGACAGAGGCCAGAAAAACAAGACTTCTAGACTCTTGTCGGATACTTCATTCCGTTCCTCTTCCTTCCATAGCGCAGTGCATGGAAGTGATAGGTTTGATGGTAGCGGCAATGGACATAGTTCCTTTTGCGCGCATTCATCTAAGACCATTACAACTGTGCATGCTCAGTCAGTGGAATGGGGACTATACAGACTTGTCTCCGAGGATACAAGTAAATCAGAGGACCAGAGACTCACTCCGTTGGTGGCTGTCCCTGGACAACCTGTCACAAGGGATGACCTTCCGCAGACCAGAGTGGGTCATTGTCACGACCGACGCCAGTCTGATGGGCTGGGGCGCGGTCTGGGGATCCCTGAAAGCTCAGGGTCTTTGGTCTCGGGAAGAATCTCTTCTACCGATAAATATTCTGGAACTGAGAGCGATATTCAATGCTCTCAAGGCTTGGCCTCAGCTAGCGAGGGCCAAGTTCATACGGTTTCAATCAGACAACATGACAACTGTTGCGTACATCAACCATCAGGGGGGAACAAGGAGTTCCCTGGCGATGGAAGAAGTGACCAAAATCATTCAATTGGCGGAGTCTCACTCCTGCCACCTGTCTGCAATCCACATCCCAGGAGTGGAAAATTGGGAAGCGGATTTTCTGAGTCGTCAGACATTGCATCCGGGGGAGTGGGAACTCCATCCGGAAATCTTTGTCCAAATCACTCAACTGTGGGGCATTCCAGACATGGATCTGATGGCCTCTCGTCAGAACTTCAAAGTTCCTTGCTACGGGTCCAGATCCAGGGATCCCAAGGCGGCTCTAGTGGATGCACTAGTAGCACCTTGGACCTTCAAACTAGCTTATGTATTCCCGCCGTTTCCTCTCATCCCCAGGCTGGTAGCCAGGATCAATCAGGAGAGGGCGTCGGTGATCTTGATAGCTCCTGCGTGGCCACGCAGGACTTGGTATGCAGATCTGGTGAATATGTCATCGGCTCCACCATGGAAGCTACCTTTGAGACGAGACCTTCTTGTTCAAGGTCCGTTCGAACATCCGAATCTGGTCTCACTCCAGCTGACTGCTTGGAGATTGAACGCTTGATCTTATCGAAGCGAGGGTTCTCAGATTCTGTTATCGATACTCTTGTTCAGGCCAGAAAGCCTGTAACTAGAAAGATTTACCACAAAATTTGGAAAAAATATATCTGTTGGTGTGAATCTAAAGGATTCCCTTGGGACAAGGTTAAGATTCCTAAGATTCTATCCTTCCTTCAAGAAGGATTGGAAAAAGGATTATCTGCAAGTTCCCTGAAGGGACAGATTTCTGCCTTGTCTGTGTTACTTCACAAAACGCTGGCAGCTGTGCCAGATGTTCAAGCCTTTGTTCAGGCTCTGGTTAGAATCAAGCCTGTTTACAAACCTTTGACTCCTCCTTGGAGTCTCAACTTAGTTCTTTCAGTTCTTCAGGGGGTTCCTTTTGAACCCTTACATTCCGTTGATATTAAGTTATTATCTTGGAAAGTTTTGTTTTTGGTTGCAATTTCTTCTGCTAGAAGAGTTTCAGAATTATCTGCTCTGCAGTGTTCTCCTCCTTATCTGGTGTTCCATGCAGATAAGGTGGTTTTACGTACTAAACCTGGTTTTCTTCCAAAAGTTGTTTCTAACAAAAACATTAACCAGGAGATTATCGTACCTTCTCTGTGCCCGAAACCAGTTTCAAAGAAGGAACGTTTGTTGCACAATTTGGATGTTGTTCGCGCTCTAAAATTCTATTTAGACGCTACAAAGGATTTTAGACAAACATCTTCCTTGTTTGTTGTTTATTCCGGTAAAAGGAGAGGTCAAAAAGCAACTTCTACCTCTCTCTCTTTTTGGATTAAAAGCATCATCAGATTGGCTTACGAGACTGCCGGACGGCAGCCTCCCGAAAGAATCACAGCTCATTCCACTAGGGCTGTGGCTTCCACATGGGCCTTCAAGAACGAGGCTTCTGTGGATCAGATATGTAGGGCAGCGACTTGGTCTTCACTGCACACTTTTACCAAATTTTACAAGTTTGATACTTTTGCTTCTTCTGAGGCTATTTTTGGGAGAAAGGTTTTGCAAGCCGTGGTGCCTTCCATCTAGGTGACCTGATTTGCTCCCTCCCATCATCCGTGTCCTAAAGCTTTGGTATTGGTTCCCACAAGTAAGGATGACGCCGTGGACCGGACACACCTATGTTGGAGAAAACAGAATTTATGTTTACCTGATAAATTACTTTCTCCAACGGTGTGTCCGGTCCACGGCCCGCCCTGGTTTTTTAATCAGGTCTGATAATTTATTTTCTTTAACTACAGTCACCACGGTATCATATGGTTTCTCCTATGCAAATATTCCTCCTTAACGTCGGTCGAATGACTGGGGTAGGCGGAGCCTAGGAGGGATCATGTGACCAGCTTTGCTGGGCTCTTTGCCATTTCCTGTTGGGGAAGAGAATATCCCACAAGTAAGGATGACGCCGTGGACCGGACACACCGTTGGAGAAAGTAATTTATCAGGTAAACATAAATTCTGTTTTTGTAATTATTTTAACTATTTTAGCTATTAAATAGTTCTTAACTATTTAATAGCTATTGTACCTGGATAAAATAAATACAAAGTTACCTGTAAAATAAATATAAATCCTAAAATAGCTATAATATAATTATAATTTATATTATAGCTATATTAGGGTTTATTTTACAGGTAAGTATTTAGCTTTAAATAGTAATAATTTATTTAATAAGAGTTAATTAATTTCGTTAGATTTAAATTATATTTAACTTAGGGGGGTGTTAGTGTTAGGGTTAGACTTAGCTTTAGGGGTTAATACATTTATTAGAATAGCGGTGAGCTCCAGTCGGCAGATTAGGGGTTAATGTTTGAAGTTAGGTGTCGGCGATGTTAGGGAGGGCAGATTAGGGGTTAATACTATTTATTATAGGGTTAGTGAGGCGGATTAGGGGTTAATAACTTTATTATAATAGCGGTGCGGTCCGCTCGGCAGATTAGGGGTTAATAAGTGTAGGCAGGTGGAGGCGACGTTGTGGGGGGCAGATTAGGGGTTAATAAATATAATATAGGGGTCGGCGGTGTTAGGGGCAGCAGATTAGGGGTACATAGGGATAATGTAAGTAGCGGCGGTTTACGGAGCGGCAGATTAGGGGTTAATAATAATATGCAGGGGTCAGCAATAGCGGAGGCGACAGAATAGGGGGTAATAAGTGTAAGGTTAGGGGTGTTTAGACTCGGGGCACATGTTAGAGTGTTAGGTGCAGACGTAGGAAGTGTTTCCCCATAGGAAACAATGGGGCTGCGTTAGGAGCTGAACGCGGCTTTTTTGCAGGTGTTAGGTTTTTTTTCAGCTCAAACAGCCCCATTGTTTTCTATGGGGGAATCGTGCACGAGCACGTTTTTAAAGCTGGCCGCGTCCGTAAGCAACTCTGGTATCGAGAGTTGCAGTGGCGTTAAATATGCCTGTACGCTCCCTTTTTGGAGCCTAACGCAGCCTTTCTGTGAACTCTCAATACCAGAGCTATTTAAAAGGTGCGGCCAGAAAAAAGCCAGCGTTAGCTACGCGGGTCGTTACCGACAAAACTCTAAATCTAGCCGTTATGTTCTTAAATGATTAATAAAACAAGCAAGAATAGGCTAAACTATTAGTTGCCTACTCACTACTGAATAACAACTATGTGGACCAATATATATATATATATATATATATATATATATATATAGGCAGGCGAGTTTGGGACACCAAGGGCCTGATATTCAAAACCTCTCTGGAATAGAGAAAAATCACACAAAATCTTTGGTATTTGTTTTAGACGTATTGTAATGTAAGAGTTTCTGTTTCACATAAAGTAAACTAGATAGCAACTTACATTTTTAAAGAGAAAATTTGTTTCTAATTTTATTTAAAGGGATAGAAATGTCAAAATTAAACTTGCATGATTCTGATAGAACATGATAAACATAATTTTAAGACACTTTTAAATTGAATTCTATTTTCAAATGTGCTTTGTTTTCTTGGTATCTCTTGTTGAAAATGAATACGCACATATACTACACTAGTGGGAGCTGCTGCTGATTGGTGCCTGCACACATTTGTCTCTTATAGGCTAACTAGATGTGTTCAGCTTGCTGCCAGTACAGCAAATATGTTCCTTCAGCAAAGGATAACAAGAGAATGAAGCAAATTTGATAATAGAAGTAAATAGGAAAGTTGTTTAAAATTGTATGTTCAATCCAAATCATGAAAGAACATTTTGGAGTTTCCTATCCCTTTAAGTGCCTTACCATACCAACAGGACTTCTTAAAATATTCACTCCTGAGCTCTTATGAGACTACCTAGTTTTACTCTTCAATAAAAGATACCAAGAGAACTAAGCAAATTTGATAACAGAAGTAAACTGGAAAGTTGATTAAAATTGCATGCTCTATCTGAATCATAAAAGTTTATTTTTGACTTTACTGTAGTTTTAACTATTGAATTCTAAAGTGGCACATGTACCCACTGTTTCTTCCCATGCAACCATGTATTCTGCTGGCCTTACTTCCGAAATTTAAGCCATTTAAAATAATTCTCAAGTCTTGTTCTTTATTTGATTTACTGTCAATAAAATGTAATTGAGTCTATATTTGACTTTTTTTTTCTTCCTAAATGTATACTTATACTTATTATGGTTAGATATTTTAGGTGTATCATCCGTAAGAAGATCTATGTTTCCCTGAAATCAAGTACTTTTATCTCTGTTAAATATGAAGGGCCAGATTACAAGTGGCACATATTACAAGCTGAAAGTAAATGAGTTTGATCAAGCGCAATTCAATTAAACGTGTGCCAGGATAGCATAACCTTAGAGCTCTGGTTAAGTCAAGTGTTACCCTTGAATAAAAAGTGTCATAAAATAATCAAATATACATTTCAAAGTACAATTACACTCATAATAACACTATATAAAAAATTATTATTTTTAAAAATTGCAATCAAAAGTTATAAGGGCTCAAAGATATCAAAGATATGAGGTCTCAGGTGTTAGAAAAAAAAAGGACTGCAAAGGGCATTAACATAGAGATACAATCATTGACATGTCTAAATATGTATATTTATTTATATGTATATATATATATATATATATATATATATATATATATATATATATATATATACTAGCTTGTGCCCACGGCTTCGCTTGCATGGATTTTGTGAATTATAAAAAATAGCAAAAAATGTGACCACTCGCAACGACGTATGCCCTCACGTGTGAGCCTGTTCAGGTTGCACACTCGCTAACATGAACTTCGCAAGTTTTAACTAATTCTCAGTGTTTCTCATACATGAGCACCAATCATATAAGTTGTGGGTGGGCGTCCGTATGGCACATCAAAAGTATGTTGTTATTATTATTCAGTTTACAATTACTTTAATATTAAATTGTAACTATATATTATGGCTCAACTGTCAGATGTGAAAAAGAGTATTATTTTTGTTAGTGATATCCATATCTTGAGAACTACTGATGTTAGGAACAATTTGGCATGTAAGCTTGCTTTATAATAAAGATTATAAGTTATCATTTTTACTTTTCGAACATCTTCCGTTTTTGAGATATATGTATCCTCATAAATCACCCCCCTTAAATGAATTTTTGGGAAATGGTAAAACATGTTGTCACAAATACCTCAGGATTTAGCTGCTAAGGGGTTAATTCTGTTTAGTTTGTGAACTAAAAACAGTTATTTGTTTTAAAGAAGAATTGTGCTTGTTTGTGATTGTGTTTTCTTTGAAGTGCCAGGAGCCTCATAAATGCTTTGTAGTATACACTAAATAGAGCTTTATGGCTCAAGCTGTCAGCTCCAGAGATACAACACAGTGCTTCTTCCCCATATCCTGAGGAGGTCAATAAAAGGACATTGGTATAATGTATATATGTGTTTAAAACTGTTATGACATTAAATTAGGCGAAGTATGACAACCCTGTCATATCTGGTATCAAACCATTGCTCACAATGTAAGGAAGAGATTGCCGGTCAGTATTTCTGAAAATAGATTTACCTAGCAGAAATTATAATGGGTTCTATAATTTCAGGTAAAAACTTAGTTTATTGAAGGTCATAAAGACAGGGGGGTTTCTTAGCCCGCCCAGGAGGGTGTGGTCAGGCAACTTGATCTCTGGAAAATAGGTATAAGAATCATACGCCCAGATTACGAGTTTTGTGGTAACAGGGGTGTGGTGCTAACAAGCAGTTTATGCCCACCGCTCACCTACAAACAATGCTGGTATTAAGGGTTTTTACAAACCCGGCGTTAGCCGCAGAAAAGTGAGCGGAGAGCAAAATTTAGCTCCACATCTCACCTCAATACCAGCGCTGCTTACGGTAGCGGTGAGCTGGCTAAACGGGCTCATGCACAATTTCCCCATAGGAATCAATGGGGGAGAGCCGGATGAAAAAAAAAACCTAACACCTGCAAAAAAGCAGTGTTCAGCTTCTAACGCAGCCCCATTGATTCCTATGGGGAAATACATTTTATGTCTACACCTAACACCCTAGCATGAACCCCGAGTCTAAACACCCCTAATCTTACACTTATTAACCCCTAATCTGCCGCCCCTGACATCGCCGACACCTGCATTATATTATTAACTCCTAATCTGCTGCCCCCAACCCTAACCCTAACCCCCCCTAACTTAAATATAATTTAAATAAATCTAGATAAAATTGCTACAATTAACTAAATTCCTATTTAAAACTAAATACTTACCTATAAAATAAACCCTAAGCTAGCTACAATATAACTAATAGTTACATTGTATCTAGCTTAGGGTTTACTTTTATTTTACAGGCAACTTTGTATTTATATTAACTAGGTACAATAGTCAATAAATAGTTATTAACTATTTAATAGCTTCCTAGTTAAAATAAAGACATAATAATCTGTAAAATAAAACCTAACCTGAGTTACAATTACACCTAACACTACACTATAATTAAATTAATTCCCTAAATTAACTACAATTAAATACAATTAAATACAATTATCTAAAGTACTAAAAAACAAACACTAAATTACAGAAAATAATAAAATAATTACAAGTTTTTTAAACTAATTACACCTAATCTAATCCCCATAATAAAATAAAAAAGCCGCCCAAAATAAAAAAAAATCTACCCTATACTAAATTACAAATAGCCCTTAAAAGGGCTTTTTGCAGGGCATTGCCCCAAAGTAATCAGCTCTTTTACCTGTAAAAAAAAGTACAACACCCCCCAACATTAAAACCCACCATCCACACACCCAATCCTACTCTAAAACCCACCCAAACCCCCTTAATAAAAACTAACACTAACCCCTTGAAGATCACCTTACCTTGAGAAGTCTTCACCCAACTGGGCCGAAGTCCTCAACGAAGCCGAGCGAAGTGGTCCTCCAGACGAGCAGAAGTCTTCATCCAAGCCGGGCAGAAGAGGTCCTCCAGATGGGCAGAAGTCTTCATCCAGATGGCATCTTCTATCTTCATCCATCTGGCGTGGAGCGGGTCCATCTTCAAGACATCCGACGTGGAGCATCCTCTTCTATCTTCATCCAACGACTAAATTAAGGTTCCTTTAAATGACATCATCCAAGAAGGCGTCCCTTCAATTCTGATTGGCTGATAGAATTCTATCAGCCAATTGGAAATAAGGTAGAAAAAATCTTATTGGCTGATGCAATCAGCCAATAGGATTGAAATTCAATCCTATTGGCTGATTGCAACAGTCAATAGGATTGAGCTCACATTCTATTGGCTGATTGGAACAGCCAATAGAATGTGAGCTAAATCCTATTGGCTTATTGCATCAGCCAATAGGATTTTTTCTACCTTAATTCCGATTGGCTGATAGAATATATTGAAGGGACGCCATCTTGGATGACGTCATTTAAAGGAGCCTTCATTCAGTCGTCGGATGAAGCTAGAAGAGGATACTCCGCTTCAGATGTCTTGAAGATGGACCCGCTCCGCTCCGGATGGATGAAGATAGAAGATGCCGTCTGGATGAAGACTTCTGCCCATCCGGAGGACCTCTTCTTCCCGGCTTGGATGAAGACTTCTGCCTGTCTGGAGGACCACTTCGCCCGGCTTCGTTGAGGACTTTGACCCGGTTGGGCAAAGACTTCTCAAGGTAAGGTGATCTTCAAGGGGTTAGTGTTAGGTTTTATTAAGGGGGGATTGGGTGGGTTTCAGAGTAGGGTTGGGTGTGTGGGTGGTGAGTTTTAATGTTGGGGGGTATTGTACTTTTTTTTTACAGGTAAAAGAGCTGATTACTTTGGGGCAATGCCCTGTAAAAGGTCCTTTTAAGGGCTATTTGTAATTTAGTATAGGGTAGGGCTTTTTATTATTTTGGGGGGCTTTTTTATTTCATTAGGGGGATTAGATTAGGTGCAATTAGTTTAAAAAACTTGTAATTATTTTATTATTTTCTGTAATTTAGTGGGGGGTTTTTCCGTACTTTAGATAATTGTATTTAATTGTAGTTAATTTAGGGAATTAATTTAATTATAGTGTAGTGTTAGGTGTAATTGTAACTTAGGTTAGTTTTTATTTTACAGGTAAATTTGTCTTTATTTTAACTAGGTAGCTATTAAATAGTTAATACCTAGTTAAAATAAATACAAACTTGCCTGTAAAATAAAAATAAACCCTGAGATAGCTACAATGTAACTATTAGTTATATTGTAGCTAGCTTAGGGTTTATTTTATAGGTAAGTAGTTTTAAATAGGAATTGCTTAGTTAATTGTAGAAATTTTCTTTAGATTTCTTAAAATTATATTTAAGTTAGGGGGGTGTTAGGGTTAGGGTTAGACTTAGATTTAGGGGTTAATACATTTAATATAGTGGCGGCGATGTTGGGGGCGGCAGATTAGGGGTTAATAAATGTAGTTTAGGTGTCGGCGATGTTAGAGACGGCAGATTAGGGGTTAATAAAAATGTAACTAGTGTTTGCGAGGCAGGAGTGCGGTGGTTTAGGGGTTAATATATTTATTATAGTGGCGGCGATGTCCAGTTCGGCAGATTAGTGTTTGCGATGTGGGGAGGGCCTCGGTTTAGGGGTTAATAGGTAGATTATGGGTATTAGTGTACTTTTTAGCACTTTAGTTAGGAGTTTTATACTGCGGCGTTAGCCCATAAAACTCTTAACTACTGACTTTAAAATGCGGTACCAGTCTTGACAGGAGGCTTGTCATCTTATAAATGTATAGTTAGTCCAATAAAAAAGTATCATTGCTCAATGTAATACTCTTGTTATTTTGATATCTAAATCTCTGGACTAACATGGCTACTCCAATCAACGTATATATATATACCGGTATATATATATATATATATATATATATATACACACAGGGAGTGCAGAATTATTAGGCAAATGAGTATTTTGACCACATCATCCTCTTTATGCATGTTGTCTTACTCCAAGCTGTATAGGCTCGAAAGCCTACTACCAATTAAGCATATTAGGTGATGTGCATCTCTGTAATGAGAAGGGGTGTGGTCTAATGACATCAACACCCTATATCAGGTGTGCATAATTATTAGGCAACTTCCTTTCCTTTGGCAAAATGGGTCAAAGAAGGACTTGACAGGTTCAGAAAAGTAAAAAATAGTGAGATAACTTGCAGAGGGATGCAGCACTCTTAAAATTGCAAAGCTTCTGAAGCGTGATCATCGAACAATCAAGCGTTTCATTCAAAATAGTCAACAGGGTCGCAAGAAGCGTGTGGAAAAACCAAGGCGCAAAATAACTGCCCATGAACTGAGAAAAGTCAAGCGTGCAGCTGCCAAGATGCCACTAGCCACCAGTTTGGCCATATTTCAGAGCTGCAACATCACTGGAGTGCCCAAAAGCACAAGGTGTGCAATACTCAGAGACATGGCCAAGGTAAGAAAGGCTGAAAGACGACCACCACTGAACAAGACACACAAGCTGAAACGTCAAGACTGGGCCAAGAAATATCTCAAGACTGATTTTTCTAAGGTTTTATGGACTGATGAAATGAGAGTGAGTCTTGATGGGCCAGATGGATGGGCCCGTGGCTGGATTGGTAAAGGGCAGAGAGCTCCAGTCCGACTCAGACGCCAGCAAGGTGGAGGTGGAGTACTGGTTTGGGCTGGTATCATCAAAGATGAGCTTGTGGGGCCTTTTCGGGTTGAGGATGGAGTCAAGCTCAACTCCCAGTTTCTGGAAGACACCTTCTTCAAGCAGTGGTACAGGAAGAAGTCTGCATCCTTCAAGAAAAACATGATTTTCATGCAGGACAATGCTCCATCACACGCGTCCAAGTACTCCACAGCGTGGCTGGCAAGAAAGGGTATAAAAGAAGAAAATCTAATGACATGGCCTCCTTGTTCACCTGATCTGAACCCCATTGAGAACCTGTGGTCCATCATCAAATGTGAGATTTACAAGGAGGGAAAACAGTACACCTCTCTGAACAGTGTCTGGGAGGCTGTGGTTGCTGCTGCACGCAATGTTGATGGTGAACAGATCAAAACACTGACAGAATCCATGGATGGCAGGCTTTTGAGTGTCCTTGCAAAGAAAGGTGGCTATATTGGTCACTGATTTGTTTTTGTTTTGTTTTTGAATGTCAGAAATGTATATTTGTGAATGTTGAGATGTTATATTGGTTTCACTGGTAAAAATAAATAATTGAAATGGGTATATATTTGTTTTTTGTTAAGTTGCCTAATAATTATGCACAGTAATAGTCACCTGCACACACAGATATCCCCCTAAAATAGCTATAACTAAAAACAAACTAAAAACTACTTCCAAAACTATTCAGCTTTGATATTAATGTTATTAATTAGTTTTTTGGGTTCATTGAGAACATGGTTGTTGTTCAATAATAAAATTAATCCTCAAAAATACAACTTGCCTAATAATTCTGCACTCCCTGTATATATATATATACACACATATATTTATGATTGTTAAAAATAACTTTTTAAATTATGGGTAGGTAAAAAGTGAGTTTAAAATCCTCCACTAAGCACAAAATATAAAGAAAATAACTCATTGTGTAGTTCATTTAACAAATCCAAAAAAGTCAGGAGGCTTGCTTTTCCCAGAAAACCTCTGGATACACTGTTTCCAATGGAGCAATGGATTCTGGGTAATATATGCAAATTAGGTTCAAAATGACTCACTTTTTTACTTCAGTCTGCTTTTACGTAAAAGTGGAGAAAGCAGCATTTGCTGCTTATAAAATCTCCCCCAAAGCCTCCACTCAGGGGCGTATTACCGCATAGGCCGACAAGACACGGGCCTAGCGCGGCAGTTTGGGGAGGGCGGCAGATTGGGGAGCCTAAATAGGAGTGGTGTTCCTATCCTTATTAAACGTATTCCGATAAAGCAAATTTGATATTACTGCGTGCGTGCATATCCAGCAGATTTTGCCAGGACGCCCTTTTTAAAAGAGTGCGAACATGTAGAGAACACACTCCCACCACCGGCAGATAAAATATGCTAATGAGCTATTCATCCGACCGTAAAAGCACTGAAGCTGTATCTTTCAGAATCTCACTCACAGCGTTTTCAAATCAGATCTCTTCTGCTAGTGTTAGATTATCTTGCAAATAAACAGCCTGCAATACACAGCACAGCACTAGCAGCTGCAGAAGAGATCTGATTTGAAAACGCTTTGTGTGAGATTCTGACAGACAGATACAGCTTCAGTACTTTTACGGTCGGCTTAATAATAGCTCATTGCAGACACAGCTCATTTGCATATTTTGTCTGCCGGGAGTGGGAGTGTGTGCTCTATGTTCGCACTGTCAGTGTCCATCCATTGTCATGCCTCATTGCTCTCTGGACTCCTCGCAACTGCTGGGAAGTTGGAACAAGGCACAAGCAGGCAGCAGCTTTTAAAATGCTCGGCATAGTTTTCACACGAGCAGTCAGGACTCAGCAGTGTAATCAGGAGATCCCATACCACATGTGTATAGCCAGCCCTGCCCAACAAACATAGCATGAGCAAGCAGGACACTGTAACTTGTAAGTAAAGATCTTAATGTATGTGTATATATGTATTTGTGTAATATATATATATATATATATATATATATATATATATATATATATATGTGTGTATGTACGTATATATATATATATATATATATATATATATATATATATATAAAATATAAAAAAAAAACTGAGTCTATGCACATATTTTGCAAGCCCTTATGAACATTTTCTTTGGCCATAGAAAAAATAAAATAAAAAGGTCACTTTACACCCTGCCTAAAAAATATGGAACGGTGTAAAAGCCGGAACGGAACGGAACAGGCCGGAACAGGCCTTTTATGAAGGAAATTGATTTAAAATATAATGGGATGTATTAGAGAGTCTTGAGAACAATTTTAGGAACAAGAATATTTGTGATATAATAATTAATTAACCCTTTAACTACCAGAATAGTGTCCGGAACCAAACATAACAGCCCGGAACAGCACCTTCCCAGAAAACCAGATACACCAAATTCACAAGTCACATTTGACTAAATGTAATAAGTGTAATCAGCCAAAAACCATCCACAGAAACCACGTTCCAATACCCGTTCCGGCCTGTAAAACGCTTTTTCATGAAAAGTGACGGAACAGCACCTTACCAGCAAACCAGATACACCAAATTCACCAGTCACACGTGACTTAATGTTATAAGTGTAATCAGCCACAAACCATCCACAGAAACCTCATTATGATATCTGTTAGGGCCTTTAATACACTTTTTTATAAAAAGTGACGGAACGGCGCCTACCCAGCAAAATATACAGACCAAATTCACCAGCCACAAATAACTAGATGTGGTAAGTGTAATCAACCACAAACCATCCACAGAAACCACGTTCCAATACCCGTTCCGGCTTGTAAAACGCTTTTTCATGAAAAGTGTCGGAACGGCACCTTACCAGCAAACCAGATACACCAAATTCACCAATTACACATAACTAAATGTTATAAGTTTAATCAGCCACAAACCACCCACAGAAACCACATTATGATATCTGTTCCGGCCTATAATACACTTTTTTATAAAAAGTGACGGAACGGCACATTTCCAGCAAAATATACAGACCAAATTCACCAGCCACACATAACTAGATGTGATAAGTGTAATCAACCACAAACCATCCACAGAAACCACGTTCCAATACCCGTTCCAGCCTGTAAAACACTTTTTCATGAAAAAGTGACGGAACAGCACCTTACCAGCAAACCAGATACACCAAATTAACCAGTCACACATGAGTAAATGTTATAAGTGTAATCAGCCACAAACCATCCACAGAAACCACATTATGATATCTGTTCCGGCCTTTAATACACTTTATTATAAAAAGTGATGGAACGGCACCTACCCAGCAAAATATACAGACCAAATTCACCAGCTACACATAACTAGATGTGATATGTGTAATCAACCACAAACCATCCACATAAACCACGTTCCAATATCCGTTCCGGCCTGTAAAATGCTTTTCATGAAAAGTGACGGAACAGCACCTCACCAGCAAACCAGATACACCAAATTCATCAGTCACACATGACTAAATGTTATAAGTGTAATCAGCCACAAACCAGCCACAGAAACCACATTATGATATCTGTTCCGGCCTTTAATACACTTTTTTATAAAAAGTGATGGAACGGCACCTTTCCAGCAAAATATACAGACCAAATTCACCAGCCACACATAACTAGATGTGATAAGTGTAATCAACCACAAACCATCCACAGAAACCACGTTCCAATACCCGTTTCAGCCTGTAAAACGCTTTTTCATGAAAAATTATGGAATGGCGCCTTACCAGCAAACCAGATACACCAAATTCATCAGTCACACATAACTAAATGTTATAAGTGTAATCAGCCACAAACCATCCACAGAAACCACATTATGATATCTGTTCCGGCCTTTAATACACTTTTTTTTATAAAAAGTGACGGAACGGCACCTTCCTAGCAACATATACAGACCAAATTCACCAGCTACACATAACTAGATGTGATAAGTGTAATAAACTACAAACCATCCACAGAAACCACGTTCCAATATCCGTTCCGGCCTGTAAAATGTTTTTTTCATGAAAAGTGACGGAACAGCACCTCACAAGGAAACCAGATACACCAAATTCACCAGTCACACATGACTAAATGTTATAAGTGTAATCAGCCACAAACCATCCACAGAAACCACATTATGAAATCTGTTCCTGCCTTTAATACACTTTTTTATAAAAAGTGACGGAACGGCACCTACCCAGCAAA
Organism: Bombina bombina; assembly: GCF_027579735.1. Taxonomy (NCBI): domain Eukaryota; kingdom Metazoa; phylum Chordata; class Amphibia; order Anura; family Bombinatoridae; genus Bombina; species Bombina bombina. Next base: position 320,176,384 of record NC_069502.1, on the reverse strand, counting down.
ATATACAGACCAAATTCACCAGCCACAAATAAGTAAATGTTATAAGTGTAATGAGCCACAAACCATGCACAGAAACCATATTATGATATCTGTTCCGGCCTTTAACACACTTTTTTTATAAAAAGTGACGGAACGGCACCTTCCTAGCAACATATACAGACTAAATTCACCAGCTACACATAACTAGATGTGATAAGTGTAATCAACCACAAACCATCCACAGAAACCACGTTCCAATATCCGTTCCGGCCTGTAAAATGCTTTTCATGAAAAGTGACGGAACAGCACCTCACCAGCAAACCAGATACACCAAATTCATCAGTCACACATGACTAAATGTTATAAGTGTAATCAGCCACAAACCATCCACAGAAACCACATTATGATATCTGTTCCGGCCTTTAATACACTTTTTTATAAAAAGTGACGGAACGGCACCTTTCCAGCAAAATATACAGACCAAATTCACCAGCCACACATAACTAGATGTGATAAGTGTAATCAACCACAAACCATCCACAGAAACCCCGTTCCAATACCTGTTCCGGCCTGTAAAATGCTTTTTCATGAAAAGTGACGGAACGGCACCTTACCAGCAAACCAGATACACCAAATTCACCAGTAACACATAACTAAATGTTATACGTGTAATCAGCCACAAACCATCCACAGAAACCACATTATAATATCTGTTCCGGCCTTTAATACACTTTTTTTTTTTTAAAAAGTGACTGAACGGCACCTTCCCAGCAAAATATACAGACCAAATTCACCAGCCACACATAACTAGATGTGATAAGTGTAATCAACCACAAACCATCCACAGAAACCACGTTCCAATACCCGTTCCGGCCTGTAAAACGCTTTTTCATGAAAAATGATGGAACGGCACCTAACCAGATACACCAAATTCACCAGTCACACATAACTAAATGTTATAAGTGTAATCAGTCACAAACCATCCACAGAAACCATATTATGATATCTGTTCCAGCCTTTAATACACTTTTTTTATAAAAAGTGACGGAACGGCACCTTCCTAGCAACATATACAGACCAAATTCACTAGCCACACATAACTAGATGTGATAAGTGTAATCAACCACAAACCATCCACATAAACCACGTTCCAATATCCGTTCTGGCCTGTAAAATGCTTTTTCATGAAAAGTGACAGAACAGCACCTCACCAGCAAACCAGATACACCAAATTCATCAGTCAAACATGACTAAATGTTATAAGTGTAATCAGCCACAAACCATCCACAGAAACCACATTATGATATCTGTTCCGGCCTTTAATACACTTTTTTTATAAAAAGTGACGGAACGGCACCTTCCTAGCAACATATACAGACCAAATTCACTAGCCACACATAACTAGATGTGATAAGTGTAATCAACCACAAACCATCCACAGAAACCACGTTCCAATAGCCGTTCCGGCCTGTAAAATGCTTTTTCATGAAAAGTGACGGAACAGCACCTCGCCGGCAAACCAGATACACCAAATTCATCAGTCACACATGACTAAATGTTATAAGTGTAATCAGCCACAAACCATCCACAGAAACCACATTATGATATCTGTTCCAGCCTTTAATAGACTTCATTATAAAAAGTGACGGAACGGCACCTACCCAGCAAAATATACAGACCAAATTCACCAGCCACACATAACTAGATGTGGTAAGTGTAATCAACCACAAACCATCCACAGAAACCACGTTCCAATACCTGTTCTGGCCTGTAAAACGCTTTTTCATGAAAAGTGTCGGAACGGCACCTTACCAGCAAACCAGATACACCAAATTCACCAGTTACACATAACTAAATGTTATAAGTGTAATCAGCCACAAACCATCCACAGAAACCACATTATGATATCTGTCCCGGCCTTTAATACACTTTTTTTTATAAAAAGTGATGGAACGGCACCTTCCTAGCAACATATACAGACCAAATTCACCAGCCACACATAACTAGATGTTGGAACGTGGTTTCTGTGGATGGTTTGTGGTTGATTACACCTATCACATCTAGTTATGTGTGGCTGGTGAATTTGGTCTGTATATTTTGCTGGGAAGGTGCCGTTCCGTCACTTTTTATAAAAAAAGTGTATTAAAGGCCGGAACAGATATCATAATGTGGTTTCTGTGGATGGTTTGTGGCTGATTACACTTATAACATTTAGTCATGTGTGACTGGTGAATTTGGTGTATCTTGTTTGCTGGTAAGGTGCCGTTCCGTCACTTTTCATGAAAAAGCATTTTACAGGCCGGAACGGGTATTGGAACATGGTTTCTGTGGATGGTTTGTGGTTGATTACACTTATCACATCTAGTTATGTGTGGCTAGTGAATTTGGTCTGTATATTTTGCTGGGAAGGTGCAGTTCCATCACTTTTTGTAAAAAAGTGTATTAAAGGCCGGAACAGATAATATAATGTGGTTTCTGTGGATGGTTTGTGGCTCACATATTACATTTAGTCACATGTGACTTGTGAATTTGGTGTATCTGGTTTTCTGGGAAGGTGCGGTTCCGGGCTGTTATGTTTGGTTCCGGACACTATTTTGGTAGTTAAAGGGTTAATTAATTATTATATCACAAATATTCTTGTTCCTAAAATTGTTCTCAAGAGTCTCTAACACGTCCCATTATATTTTAAATCAATTTCCTACATAAAAGGCCTGTTCCGGCCTGTTCTGTTCCGTTCCGGCTTTTACACCGTTCCAAAAAATATTATAACAAAAAAAAGGACTAAAGCCTAGGGGGTGAGGGGAGTGGGGGGGGGGCAGCAGAAGTTTAAGTGCCTAGGGCAGCACAAAACTTAAATACGCCACTGCCTCCACTAGTATCAAATGGGTATATTAAATCACCAAACCAATGTGATTCAGTGTAAAAAAACAAAGCCTATGGGGATTCGTTTATTAAAACTTTAAAAACAATAATAAAACACTGCAATGCATTTTCTACTAATATATGGTACTATGTATGTATATGATTTACTGTATATTTACTGTACATATTTCTTCACTTAATGCCCTTTTTATTCTTAAATACATATTTCTATATATGTCTTTATACCTATTCCTGCATATCTATCCATAATTTTCACATTGCATTTCTCAATTTAGATCTTAGCATATGAAAATGTTGTATTCTTAAGGCACGTTACTGAAATATTGCATATAAAATATTAAAAATTATTAAACATACTGTAAAATATATAGATATATTCTACAGATTATTTAGAATATTTCACAGAGTATTTAATTATTTTTAATAATTTAGATTATTTTTAAAAATATTTTATATATATTATTTCCAGAACGCATTTAAGAGTACTACGTTTTCATGTGTGCTAACCAGTCCAGATATTAAGATAATATTTGAGAAATGTGATACGCAAAACGCAAATTGTACATTCTCATGTTCTTCACATAGAAAATAATGTACTTTTTACTATTAAATATATGTTTCTATATATATATATACCTGATACTGTTCATGTAAAATACATATCTATACCTATATATCTATAGTAATAGATATGCAGGTATATGTATACACACACATACATATATATATATATATATAGATATATAGATAGATATATATATATATATAGATATATATATATATATATATATATATATATATATATATATATAAATGCAATGAATTTTTTTTGGTACATGTTAGCACCCAGGCGGATGACGCAGGAGGCTGGATTTACTATATGAGGGATTATATATATATATATATATATATATATATATATATATAAAACTATGTATTTACAAATAAAAAGGACATAAGTGAAGAATATTGAAATGTGAAATATGTACAGTAAATATACAGTAAAACACATAAATGCATATGTATATATATATATATATATATATATATATATATATAGATTCAGTATATTTTTATAGAAGAAAAATATTTATACATAGCAGAGCTGTATGAGAATACTATGTGTAAAGAAGGGGAATACAGCACTCAGCACAAAATACTCCTAATTGATCTGATATGCAGATTTAAGGCTGAAACATTAGTATGCAGACACAAAAAACATCTGACACACCTCGGTTAACTCAAAAAGCCGTGATATTTATTCCTTATAGAAACAAAGCTAGCATGCAATTGTCATAGCACATGTGGGGCCGGGGCCCCACTAAAGTGGATAAATAGACCACAGAATGTATGTGTATACAGATTACCGTAGGACATAATATGAGCCACAAAATAACAGAGATACATAGATACAAAGGTTAGCGGATAATGTCAACAAATAGTGACTGAGAACACTGAAAGATATATCAATCTTATTATGCAAAGTCCTGATGAAAAGACTTGATGTAGTATATTGCTTAGAGTCTCTTAGTCACTGATAAGGCATTAAACACTGCTGGTCGAAACTGACATTATCGAGGTAAGAGCATCCTCAAATATCATTTCGCCTGATATCTCCAATCTCAGCAATTTTCAGCTTGTTATCCTTGAGCAGCACATGTAATTGTAACAAATGCTTACGACCTTGTTTGTTGCAGCGTGATCCGGGTATGCTGGGCAAAGAGGCATTCAGGTAAGTGGACCGGGATTCCTCCTCTGACGTCCTTTCACTCCCAACAGGTAACGGTCTGTATCTTTGCTCCAGAGAACACAGGTCAGACTTGAAACTCCGTATGTTGGTAAGCTGATTTCTTACGCCTCTGCCACAGAAATTTTTCCGTCTCATTTTGAACATGCACTCGCCAATCTTTACAGGTGCATCTACTGCTGCTTCAATATGATTAGGTCGACGCTCGTTTCGCCCCACAATGCTGTGCGGTCGGGGCCTCGTCAGGACTGTCAGTCAGGAATGGAACTTGCTGCTTTTATTGATTGCTCACCTGCCAGTATAGAGAGGTGTGTTTATACCAGCCAATCATCTTTGTTAAAGGTGTGACACCTAGTTTTAAGAAAAGCTGTTCGTTTACCCTTCTACTTCACTTTAATATTTACCTATAAAAAACATCAACAGGCACAGGGTTGATATAGATAAAAGTACAGTGTGATATATCTCTGGCGGTTAAGCAAGGTTAGTAGCAAGTTAGGAAGGAAACAAAAAATCACGGCATTTAAAAGAAAACCGAAGTGTGCAGAGCTTGAAGCAAACTATGTCAAAATGACACACGAAGTGAAACTAATTATTTTCCTGTGTATCTAGACAAAAGGTCTAGAGTAAATTAATGATTAGACTATACAAAGTGTTAGAAAAATAATAATAGCGACTTGTTCGCATTATGCCTTAATTTAAGGAGTACCATTGTTACCACTTATAGTACTTAAATCCTATGGATTGGCTGAGATGCAGCTTGTAAGCTAAGGAAATTCTTTTCCACCTTGATTATTCCATTAATATTATTTATATAAATGGTAAAGATTGTGAATAAAATAGTATGAAGAAGTAATTATGTATTTAGCTATATAATACTATCTGTATTCGCTAGGAAAACTATTTTAGTTTAAGAAGGATCCATATTTTATTCTCTCATTCAGGCCAAGAGGGGACACTGTCTGAAGCACATATATCCATCTTGCTTCTTTTTTAAGAAGACATGCATTATTATCCCCACCTCTACCATTCATGATTCCCTGATCAATTGCTCCGAACTTTAAGGAGAAAGTATTACTATTGTGGACATCTTTGAAATTTCATGCTACACTAGTGTCTCTCTCATAAAGGATATCATTCCGGTGCTCCTGTATCCTGTCCTTGAACATGCGTTTGGTTTTACCTACATAGAACAGGGGACAGGAGCAGCTCAGGAGATATACCACACCAACGGTGTTACAATTAGAGAAGCATCTAATGTCAAAATGTTTCCCAGTATTTGCTGAAAATGTTTTACATTTGCGCATATAGGGACAGTATACGCAATGTCCACAGGGAAAGTTACCTTTTACTTGTTGGTGTCTATTCAACCAACATTTATCTGGTTCTGACCTCACAAATCTACTTTTGACTAACTTGTCCTTTAAGTTAGGAGATTTCTTTGCAGTCAAAAGAGGTTTGCTTCCAACTTTTTCTACAATTTTGTCATCAAGGGAAAGTAAATGCCAGTTGTGTGACAAAATCTCTCTTATATTTTGCCATTGGCAGTTGTAAGTGGTTATGAATCTAATATAGTTTTCATTCTTAACATTTTTCCTGCAATACAGCAGATCATTTCGCTTAAGTTTTCTTACTTTGTTTAAAGTCGATTTTATCAAATTATGTGAATATCCTCTATCTAGAACATTTTTACACATAATCTCTGCATGGTATTCAAATTTCATTTTTGAGGAACAATTCCTCTTCAGTCTTAGCAATTGGCCATAGGGGATTCCTTTCTTTAGGGACTCTGGGTGACCACTAGATGCCTCCAATAGGCTGTTAGTTGCCGTACTTTTACGATGGTTTTCAGTAGAAATGCTCAAGCCTTCTTTTTTAATGCAAATATCAAGGAACGGAAGCTCCTTTTCACTATATGCATATGTCAGTAAAATATTACGGTTGTTAATGTTGAGTGAATTGACAAATTCTTGTAGGCAGGCTTGCTACTAACCTTGCTTAACCGCCAGAGATATATTACACTGTACTTTTATCTATATCAAACCCAGCATTTCTTAAAACTAGGTGTCACACCTTTAACAAAGATGATTGGCTGTTATAAACACACCTCTCTATACTGGCAGGTGAGCAATCAATAAAAGCAGCAAGTTCCATTCCTGATTGACAGTCCTGACGAGGCCCCGACCGCACAGCATTGTGGGGTGAAACGCGCGTCAACCTAATCATATTGAAGCAGCAGTAGATGCACCTGTAAAGATTGGCGAGTGCATGTTCGAAAGGAGACGGAAAAGTTTCTGTGGCAGAGGCGTAAGAAATCAGCTTACCGACATACGGAGTTTCAAGTCTGACCTGTGTTCTCTGGAGCAAAGATACAGACTGTTACCTGTTGGGAGTGAAAGGACGTCAGAGGAGGAATCCCGGTCCACTTACCTGAATGCCTCTTTGCCCAGCATACCCGGATCACGCTGCAACAAACAAGGTAGTATGCATTTGTTACAATTACATGTGCTGCTCAAGGATAACGAGCTGAAAATTGCTGAGATTGGAGATATCAGGCGAAATGATATTTGAGGACGCTCTTACCTCGTTAATGTCAGTTTCGACCAGCAGTGTTTAATGCCTTATCAGTGACTAAGAGACTCTAAGCAATATACTACATCAAGTCTTTTCATCAGGACTTTGCATAATAAGATTGATATATCTTTCAGTGTTCTCAGTCACTATTTGTTGACATTATCCGCTAACCTTTGTATCTATGTATCTCTGTTATTTTGTGGCTCATATTATGTCCTACGGTAATCTGTATACACATACATTCTGTGGTCTATTTATCCACTTTAGTGGGGCCCCACATGTGCTATGACAATTGCATGCTAGCTTTGTTTCTATTAGGAATAAATATCATGGCTTTTTGAGTTAACCGAGGTGTGTCAGATGTTTTTGTGTCTGGATACTAATGTTTCAGCCTTTAATCTGCATATCAGATCAATTAGGAGTATTTTGTGCTGAGTGCTGTATTCCCCTTCTTTACACATAGTATTCTCATACAGCTCTGCTATGTATATATATTTTTCTTCTATAAAAATATACTGAATCTATATAATTTATTTTGGGGTCTGCACCAGGCCTATGTTCAGCTAAACACTGGCTAGGTATTAATTTCTGTTAGTTTCTTCTAATTTATAAACACTATTTACTAGGTGTTTTTGAAGAGTATAGTTTCTCTCCCTATTGCTATTTTTAGTTCTAATCAAATATAGGAGTATAAGAGAGCATTCTCAATATACTCCATTCCTTGGGATTGAGATACTATAATAACATATATTATAATTTATATATGTTGCTCCTTTTTGTTTAGGCTGAGACATTGTTCACAGACACTACAAACATGGCCTTTACCCTATCTGATGAAGTCTGGGAAGCTGAACTAAAAGAGTCACTAACTAATACAAATCTTGAAAGTGGTGATTTAGAAACCAATGTTTTCAACGCTTTCAAAAAATACAAAAATTGTATAGTAAAACAGGTTAAGGTTAGAGCTGAAAATTCAAGTTTAGCAAATTAAGTGGAGAAAAAAATTGTCCCAAGGGGCTTAAGGTTGTTTCTTGACCCAGGCTTTAATGCCAGAGAGGAAGACGGAGGTTTAGAGTTCATTGAAGAATGGAATGAGAAACTTTCAGTGTGTGCATTAGGAATGATTGAGATGCTAATTAAAAGAAATGATAAAAGATTGAATAAAATTAAGGAAGAAGTTGAAGAAGCATTACAGATAGTCAACAAGTTTGATCATGATCCCAATTTTGATAAATTAAATGAAGAAACCAAAACACATATATCTAGATTGCAAGCAGAAATTAAAATAAGAAAATGTAGAAAATTACATTGTGACCAAGAGGATTACCAAAATAAAAAGGTCTATGTATATAAGTTCGACAAGGGTTCCTATGATTCAGGAACAGATATGTCGGACTTAGATACGGATGACAGGATTTCAAAAAACGATGGAGCTACAGGCACCCAGAATTTGGGACAAGGCAATATAGGAGGAGACGAGGGGGGAGGAAGAGGAGGAGAGGCACAAACAACCCAACTAGGGAGGAGATATCCACAGCGAGAGCAGAGAGGGAGAGGGGACACTGTGAGACAGAGATCAAGAAACAGGGGAAGACCACGGAGAAGACCCTATCAGGGCTATTAAATCCTGCCCCTGCTAATGATGAACTGCAGATCATAAATTTGTCCTCCTTTAACCTCAATTTAACCCATATCCAAGTGCTTAGAAAAGGCCTTTCATTTTGCCCCACAAATAAGCTAAATAAGTTTGATCTTATTAAAGACTTACACATGTTCGCCAGAAAGCTTGTGTTACACCATACCCTTCATCAATTTTCAGAAAGTAAAAAAGAAAATGAAGCACAAAAGGCGTTAACATCACTCTTAGCTGACAGTGATGGACGTACTACATTCCGTGAAAGTGATAAAATTTTTAGAACCAAGCTAAAACCGAAATCCACATTCATGCCTTCAATTGCACAGGTTCCTGCTATTTCACTATTTGTAAAATCTGTTGAACAAGAAATTGAGCAATTACCTGATGATTGGATTTGGGTTGATAATTTATCCTTCAAGGAAAGGAATGCCCTTAAGGAACTCATGTCAGCTAAGGGAATTATTTACAAGCCGGCCGATAAGGGAGGAAATTTAGTCCTATTAGATGAAACTTACAACTTAAACGAGGCAAAAAGGCAACTTTTAGATAAGACCCAATATGAAAGACTTCAGAGAAATCCATTGACTTTGATGAAATCAAAACTCTATCACATTTTACAAAGTGCAAAAATGGAAGGGTTGATTTCTTTAGATGAGTTTAAATTCATGAATCCGGTTTGTCCAGTGATGCCCACCTTTTACATTATCCCGAAGATTCACAAGAATAAATCCCATCCACCTGGGAGACCAATTGTGTCGGGGATAGGGGGCATCAGTGAACATATCGGACAATATGTGGATTTTTTCCTAAGACCATTTCTTCTTTCCCTTCCTTCTTACGTAAAGGATACCCCAGATCTTTTGCGCAAATTGGACGATGTAACTGTCTCCCCCAATACAATCCTTGTATCCCTTGATGTGGAGAGCCTCTACTCATCAATTCCGCATGAGGCAGGAATTAAAGCCAGTGAACACTTTTTGAAAACCAGGGGTTCTGGAAGTGACCAACATACAACCTTTGTAATAGACCTATTAAGGTTTATTCTTGAGAATAATGTTTTTGAATTTGATGGTTCTATTTATAGGCAGGTCAGGGGGACAGCAATGGGAGCGGTATGTGCACCCACATATGCATGTCTGCATTTGGGAGCATGGGAGTTGGACATATTTGAGCAGTTTGAGGATGTGTTCAGCTCCTATGTGTCCCTTTGGATTAGATATGTGGACGATATCTTGATGTTTTGGGATGGCCCTCTGGCCTGCCTACAAGAATTTGTCAATTCACTCAACATTAACAACCGTAATATTTTACTGACATATGCATATAGTGAAAAGGAGCTTCCGTTCCTTGATATTTGCATTAAAAAAGAAGGCTTGAGCATTTCTACTGAAAACCATCGTAAAAGTACGGCAACTAACAGCCTATTGGAGGCATCTAGTGGTCACCCAGAGTCCCTAAAGAAAGGAATCCCCTATGGCCAATTGCTAAGACTGAAGAGGAATTGTTCCTCAAAAATGAAATTTGAATACCATGCAGAGATTATGTGTAAAAATGTTCTAGATAGAGGATATTCACATAATTTGATAAAATCGACTTTAAACAAAGTAAGAAAACTTAAGCGAAATGATCTGCTGTATTGCAGGAAAAATGTTAAGAATGAAAACTATATTAGATTCATAACCACTTACAACTGCCAATGGCAAAATATAAGAGAGATTTTGTCACACAACTGGCATTTACTTTCCCTTGATGACAAAATTGTAGAAAAAGTTGGAAGCAAACCTCTTTTGACTGCAAAGAAATCTCCTAACTTAAAGGACAAGTTAGTCAAAAGTAGATTTGTGAGGTCAGAACCAGATAAATGTTGGTTGAATAGACACCAACAAGTAAAAGGTAACTTTCCCTGTGGACATTGCGTATACTGTCCCTATATGCGCAAATGTAAAACATTTTCAGCAAATACTGGGAAACATTTTGACATTAGATGCTTCTCTAATTGTAACACCGTTGGTGTGGTATATCTCCTGAGCTGCTCCTGTCCCCTGTTCTATGTAGGTAAAACCAAACGCATGTTCAAGGACAGGATACAGGAGCACCGGAATGATATCCTTTATGAGAGAGACACTAGTGTAGCACGACATTTCAAAGATGTCCACAATAGTAATACTTCCTCCTTAAAGTTCGTAGCAATTGATCAGGGAATCATGAATGGTAGAGGTGGGGATAATAATGCATGTCTTCTTAAAAAAGAAGCAAGATGGATATATGTGCTTCAGACAGTGTCCCCTCTTGGCCTGAATGAGAGAATAGAATATGGATCCTTCTTAAACTAAAATAGTTTTCCTAGCGAATACAGATAGTATTATATAGCTAAATACATAATTACTTCTTCATACTATTTTATTCACAATCTTTACCATTTATATAAATAATATTAATGGAATAATCAAGGTGGAAAAGAATTTCCTTAGCTTACAAGCTGCATCTCAGCCAATCCATAGGATTTAAGTACTATAAGTGGTAACAATGGTACTCCTTAAATTAAGGCATAATGCGAACAAGTCGCTATTATTATTTTTCTAACACTTTGTATAGTCTAATCATTAATTTACTCTAGACCTTTTGTCTAGATACACAGGAAAATAATTAGTTTCACTTCGTGTGTCATTTTGACATAGTTTGCTTCAAGCTCTGCACACTTCGGTTTTCTTTTAAATGCCGTGATTTTTTGTTTCCTTCCTAACTTGCTACTAACCTTGCTTAACCGCCAGAGATATATCACACTGTACTTTTATCTATATCAACCCTGTGCCTGTTGATGTTTTTTATAGGTAAATATTAAAGTGAAGTAGAAGGGTAAACTAACAGCTTTTCTTAAAACTAGGTGTCACACCTTTAACAAAGATGATTGGCTGGTATAAACACACCTCTCTATACTGGCAGGTGAGCAATCAATAAAAGCAGCAAGTTCCATTCCTGATTGACAGTCCTGACGAGGCCCCGACCGCACAGCATTGTGGGGTGAAACGCGCGTCGACCTAATCATATTGAAGCAGCAGTAGATGCACCTGTAAAGATTGGCGGTGCATGTTCGAAAGGAGACAGAAAAGTTTCTGTGGCAGAGGCATAAGAAATCAGCTTACCGACATACAGAGTTTCAAGTCTGACCTGTGTTCTCTGGAGCAAAGATACAGACCGTTACCTGTTGGGAGTGAAAGGACGTCAGAGGAGGAATCCCGGTCCACTTACCTGAATGCCTCTTTGCCCAGCATACCCGGATCACGCTGCAACAAACAAGGTTGTATGAATTTGTTACAATTACATGTGCTGCTCAAGGATAACAAGCTGAAAATTGCTGAGATTGGAGATATCAGGCTTCTCTAATTGTATGTCAGGGATTCATCTCCGTTCATGCTATACCTTTAAGAAAGTGAACTCACTAGCTCTATTTAAGGCACCTCCCAACAGAACTCATTGCTTGGTAATTTGTTGCTCAGTGACAAGCTGCTTCTGAAGAGACCTTGCCGTTTATACAACTTTGTATTTCATTACATTGCTCTCTAAACTCACCCTGAGTTTCTGCCTGTTTGAATCTACCTGCTTGTGCTCTTTTGTGCTTGGAGATTTTCACCGTTTATTCCAGTCAGAGATCTCTCTGTCTCTCCTGTATTGAAGTTACTCCCTGCAGCGTGTGACGTCACGCCCGACATTCTCCCGCCGCGGCTCTGACTGAGGCTCGCTGTGGTACCGCTTGGACTGTTTGCTGTCTGGTAACAGTATTACTCTGCTCATTGCCATCTCCTGTAATACTGGTCTGTATATTTTGCATTATACGAACTGTGTGTACTACTGCAACTCCATTTATCTGCAAGCTTGCCATATTATCTGTGTAACGCACACCTGCTGGGGAATCATATATGCTACAGAAGACAAATATGCATTAATCTAATTTCTCTACTTACTAACTTGCATACAAACAACTGTGACAAAGATATATATTTCTACCATTCTTTCATAAACAGACTTCCTAAGCATGCATTGCTCTTAGTCACAGTTTACCCTCATATCTGTTTGCAAATGACTGTTTGTATAACTTCAACTTTATCTGTTTCAAGTGACCAACACAGCTTCTTATGCTTTCATTGAACAAGTTTGGATATAACTAACTTTCATTATCAAATTATGGATTATATAATGCTCTTAGCTTGATTAGTTCATTCAGATAACAAAGTGCTGTGTGATTGTTGGTGTGTTTGTTAAAGCTTGCTGTATAAACTTTATGTTTCACTGCTTGTGTGAGTGAATCAAAGCACCTGCAGTAATTAACTCTTTCACTACTGTTGAAGTTGCTTTCTCTTATGAATTACTCTCCTTTCTGCTGCTAGCAGTCATTGTTGCGTGAAGGTTCCGTATTCACTCAGCTACCCTGCTGTAGTAACCCTCAGATCAATAAGCATATCAGGGTTCCCTTAAGTTCAATCTGTGGGAATCTGAGGTAAGGTGTGAGACTGAGTGGTCCTACATTGGCAGTAAGCTGTTGAAGTAGTGTTTTCTATAATTACTTAGCAAATCCTAACATTGTAACACCGTTGGTGTGGTATATCTCCTGAGCTGCTCCTGTCCCCTGTTCTATGTAGGTAAAACCAAACGCATGTTCAAAGACAGGATACAGGAGCACCGGAATGATATCCTTTATGAGAGAGACACTAGTGTAGCATGAAATTTCAAAGATGTCCACAATAGTAATACTTCCTCCTTAAAGTTCGTAGCAATTGATCAGGGAATCATGAATGGTAGAGGTGGGGATAATAATGCATGTCTTCTTAAAAAAGAAGCAAGATGGATATATGTGCTTCAGACAGTGTCCCCTCTTGGCCTGAATGAGAGAATAGAATATGGATCCTTCTTAAACTAAAATAGTTTTCCTAGCGAATACAGATAGTATTATATAGCTAAATACATAATTACTTCTTCATACTATTTTATTCACAATCTTTACCATTTATATAAATAATATTAATGGAATAATCAAGGTGGAAAAGAATTTCCTTAGCTTACAAGGTGCATCTCAGCCAATCCATAGGATTTAAGTACTATAAGTGGTAACAATGGTACTCCTTAAATTAAGGCATAATGCGAACAAGTCGCTATTATTATTTTTCTAACACTTTGTATAGTCTAATCATTAATTTACTCTAGACCTTTTGTCTAGATACACAGGAAAATAATTAGTTTCACTTCGTGTGTCATTTTGACATAGTTTGCTTCAAGCTCTGCACACTTAGGTTTTCTTTTAAATGCTGTGATATTTTGTTTCCTTCCTAACTTGCTACTAACCTTGCTTAACCACCAGAGATATATCACACTGTACTTTTATCTATATCAACCCTGTGCCTGTTGATGTTTTTTATAGGTAAATATTAAAGTGAAGTAGAAGGGTAAACGAACAGCTTTTCTTAAAACTAGGTGTCACACCTTTAACAAAGATGATTGGCTGGTATAAACACACCTCTCTATACTGGCAGGTGAGCAATCAATAAAAGCAGCAAGTTCCATTCCTGATTGACAGTCCTGACGAGGCCCCGACCGCACAGCATTGTGGGGTGAAACGTGCGTCGACCTAATCATATTGAAGCAGTAGTAGATGCACCTGTAAAGATTGGCGAGTGCATGTTCGAAAGGAGACGGAAAAGTTTCTGTGGCAGAGGCATAAGAAATCAGCTTACCGACATACGGAGTTTCAAGTCTGACCTGTGTTCTCTGGAGCAAAGATACAGACTGTTACCTGTTGGGAGTGAAAGGACATCAGAGGAGGAATCCCGGTCCACTTACCTGAATGCCTCTTTGCCCAGCATACCCGGATCACGCTGCAACAAACAAGGTCGTAAGCATTTGTTACAATTACATGTGCTGCTCAAGGATAACGAGCTGAAAATTGCTGAGATTGGAGATATCAGGCGAAATGATATTTGAGGACGCTCTTACCTCGATAATGTCAGTTTCGACCAGCAGTGTTTAATGCCTTATCAGTGACTAAGAGACTCTAAGCAATATACTACATCAAGTCTTTTCATCAGGACTTTGCATAATAAGATTGATATATCTTTCAGTGTTCTCAGTCACTATTTGTTGACATTATCCGCTAACCTTTGTATCTATGTATCTCTGTTATTTTGTGGCTCATATTATGTCCTACGGTAATCTGTATACACATACATTCTGTGGTCTATTTATCCACTTTAGTGGGGCCCCACATGTGCTATGACAATTGCATGCTAGCTTTGTTTTTATAAGGAATAAATATCACGGCTTTTTGAGTTAACCGAGGTGTGTCAGATGTTTTTTGTGTCTGGATACTAATGTTTCAGCCTTTAATCTGCATATCAGATCAATTAGGAGTATTTTGTGCTGAGTGCTGTATTCCCCTTCTTTACACATAGTATTCTCATACAGCTCTGCTATGTATAAATATTTTTCTTCTATAAAAATATACTGAATCTATATAATTTATTTTGGGGTCTGCACCAGGCCTATGTTCAGCTAAACACTGGCTAGGTATTAATTTCTGTTAGTTTCTTCTAATTTATAAACACTATTTACTAGGTGTTTTTGAAGAGTATAGTTTCTCTCCCTATTGCTATTTTTAGTTCTAATATATATATATATATATATATATATATATATATATATATATATATATATATATATACATACATAAGTGCATAGGAGCCCTTTGCAGTTAACTAATTGGGACTATCACTCCTGCACAGGAGGCGGCAAAGAGCACCACAGCAAAGCTGTTAAAGGAACACTGAACCCAAATTTTTTCTTTCGTGATTCAGATAGAGCATGACATTTTAAGCAACTTTCTAATTTACTCCTATTATGAAATTTTCTTCATTCTCTTGGTATCTTTATTTGAAATGCAAGAATTTAAGTTTAGATGCCAGACCATTTTTGGAGAACAACCTGGGTTGTTTTTGCTGATTAGTGGATAAATTCATCCACCAATAAAAAATTGCTGCCCAGAGTTCTGAACCAAACAAAAAGCTTAGATGCCTTTTTGTTCAAATAAAGATACCAAGAGAACAAAGAAAAATTGATAATAGGAGTATATTAGAAAGTTGCTTAAAATTGCATGCTCTACCTGAATCACAAAATAAAAAAAATTGGGTTCAGGGTCCCTTTAAATATCACCTCCCGACTGGGAATGGAGATGGCAGCATAATTGAGCTGCTCCGTGCAGGACACTGATAAAGGTGGCTGAAAAAAAGTAACTAAGACTTAGCGAACTGACCTAGACTGTCAGCGGACATTAAGCTGACTGCCAGGGAGGAGGATGTGACTCATTTGCAGCTGGGTAAAGTGTTTGGTGTGGAGACATAGAAGTGAGGCTTTACCGGGCTCTGTGAGAGGAGGCACCATCTTGACAGCCCGCATGGGAGATAAATACGAAACAGACAAGTGAATTACTACGGAGCTCCTGATCGTAAGTTTACTCAAGACTTAAAATCATTTTTATTAGAGACCGGAACGCAGTGTGAATGTAAATTCAAGGCTGTCATCCAAGTTGCACATGCGAAAGGTCAATATCTATTACACATCAGATGCGGTCTGACATTGGTATAGACGCAGATTTTACCGCATAGTGAGGCAGTAATAAGCTTGCTAAATGAGATCCAGGCAGTGTTAAGTAGCGAAGAGGGGAAAATAGCACCCTTTGAGGGATCAGGCAGCCTGACAGGGTGAAGTCACTGCATGTTAAAGATTGAGAGACTCTAGTCGCGACCATGCAGGCCTGTCTGAAGTCCTTCAAGTATACAGCCCTAACTCCTGTAAATGTCCGGATAACTACATAGGGAAACTTAGGCTGTATATCAGGCTCCCCTCTACCCATGGACAGAGCTAACTACTAAAGAGATAAGTTGTGACCCTATACTCTGTGTTACTCTTGGATACTAAAGAGCTCAGAAATTATATATATGGAACAGCTAAGACATTAGCCCCATATTCAAAGTATTTGGTTGTCTACTGGTTCGTTATAATGTAAGACTGATATTCTGCATTCTGTTATTAGTAAGCTAATGCCTGCCATATTAAGAAGAGTTGAATATTTTGATATATACCGGGGAGACAGAAGGATTAAACAAAACAAGAGGCAATGGCAGCCAGAAAATTAAACAAACCTTCCGCTATAGGGAAAGCAGCAGCAGCCAACTTGTTTTCTAAAGGGGAGAAAACAGTGGAACCCCTGGATTCAGAACAAGTGGGGGACATGGAAGAAGATTTAGACTCTCAGACATGTGAAGCTGACTCAATCCCGGTTACCCGGGCTGATATTAAAATGATAGTCTCAAAGCAAGATATTGATAAGAATTTTGAAAAATTGTGGACTTAAATGGATTCCTTTCAGACCACCATTACCAACAGTCTCACAGAACTAAAGCATGAGATGCAGGATTTGGGAGCTAGAGTTTCCACGTTGGAAGATAATGAGAATAATATAGAGGAGAAAGTGACCGCTATGACCCAAAGATCACAAGACCATCAGCTAGAAATAGATTCTAAACAAGACAAGATGGAGGATTTGGAGAATCGCTTGCGGAGAAGCAATTTGAGGCTGATAGGAATCCCGGAGACCATTTCGCAGCCAGACCTTCAGTGCTACTTAAAGCAATTGTTCAGGGCGGTCACTGGATCCTCAGAAGAAGACAACTTTCAAATAGAGAGGGCTCATAGAGCCCTGAAAGCAAAACCAAAGGGTGATTTCCCGCCCAGAGATGTAATAGTGAAATTGCTTCGTTTCCCAGAAAAAGAGGCAATTCTTATGGCGGCCAGGAAGAACTCAACCTTCAAATATCAAGGAGTGGTAGTGCAGTTTTATCAAGATTTGTGTACACGCACATTGATGAGAAGAGGCTCACTCAGGCCCCTCACACAACTGCTCCAGAAGCAACAAATTAACTATCGATGGGGATTCCCCTTCGCCCTACATATCATGCATGAGGGGAAAACCCTCTCAATAAAAGAAAGGAAGGATATCCCGGATATCTGTGAATATCTTGGTCTGGAACCACCGGATCTTCCATCCACCCACAGCGACTCGGAAGCAGAACAACAACCACATAGAGATAACATCCACAAAAGAGCCAAATGGATCAAAGTCACCAAAAAGAAACCAAAATGACTTAATGCATAGCTGTTGTTTCTGGAACTCTAAGATGACACGAGGTCGGTCTTCACGGTCAGACAGGTGGCAGATGCGTATACAAAGTTAACTGTTTTACACTGTTTTCTTTTTAAGGTTAAGCTGCAATAGCAAAGACTCTGTTGATACGATTATAGACACTGTTTTACCTGGCACGCTGATGCATTGAACATTTTGAACTTTACCCAGTGACCAGGTCCTTGTATTGCTATAGATTAAAAATAAACCTTTATAGTTAGTTTAGCTGTATTTAAGATGTTTAGATTTCCTGCACGAAGCTATTTACCTAAAGTAGGTATCCCATTTTGGTGTTCTCTCCCTCTGAGTTTATTCCCTTTTGACATTTTTTTTCTTTACAGGGGTTAGATGAACAACAACTGTTATAATTGGGCAATGAGCCTGCACAATTATTATGTTATACTTAAAATGTTCAGTTTTTCATTTTTTTAGGTTATTCAGTCTGTGTGGTATAACGGGCTCTTTGGGTTGGCACAGGTTGCTATTGGTCCAGGCAAGTACACCACTAATATAACAAATGACACCTACACTCACAATCCTCTCGCATAATGTGAGAGGCTTAAATACAAATATTAAGCGCAAGACGGCAGTTAATCAATATTTGAGGCTAAAGGCGAAGATTGTTTTCCTTCAGGAGACACATTTTACCCAAGCATTGATTACCAAATTTTGGCACAGGCATTATCCAACACATTATCATACCACCACAAACCAAAGGGGAGTTTCAATCTTAATCCACTCATCTTTACACTTTATAAAAGAAGAAGTAATAACAGACCTGGAGGGGAGGTTTCTTATAGTGAGAGGGAGGATACATAATACGAGGGTAATGCTCTGTAATGTATACGCCCCGAATGAACAGCAACACTCATTTTTCAAACAGATTTCATATCACCTTACCCAATGGTCCCAGACTAGAACAATCATGGCTGGTGACTTTAATATCTCACTATCACCACATGTCAGAGACTTGACAAACAAAATATCTAAGAAATTGAATAGACAAAAATCAATAGCCAAATCAATAAGAGATTCATTGGCCTCACATAATCTAGTGGATACTTGGGAGACCCTTTACGGAGACCATTCTATGGTACAGGTGGAACTAAAGGGAATACTTAATTATCAAAGACAAAGATCCTGGACATATGACCCACAAACTATTGGTAATGCTCATGCCCTTGCTCAGATGAACAAACTACTTAAAGAATACTGGGAATTGAATAGGGGGTCCACATTAAATCAACTTTCCGCCTGGGCAGCACATAAGCCTTATATGAGAGGAATGTTTATACAAGAAAAGGCTAGGATTAGGAAACTTTCTCATAAGACTATAGACCAACTCCAAGAGGAAATCCATACACTAGAAACACAACATAAACAAACCTTATCGGTAGCCACTTTTAAATTATTACAGACTAAAAGAAAGCTATTAGCAAAGATTTTAAATGATTCGGCCACGAGAGCTATCCAAAAACTAAAGACCTCTTACTTTGTTTATTCAAATAAACCTGATAAATATTTAGCCAATAAATTGAGAGAAAGAGTGAAAATGCATTCTATCCCGACCATTCAGACTAAAGAAGGCACTAAAACATCGAATCCACAGGTGATCACGGATACTTTTGCAAACCCAAGTCAGGAAAATTTCCACCGCAAATAAAGAGAGTTTGAATGTAGAGATAACTTCCCAGGAAATCCTTAATGTTTTGAAGGATCTTAAGGTGGGTAAGGCAGCGGGCCCTGACGGCCTAACCAGTGAATATTATAAGGCCTTTAAAAACGAGTTAGTCCCACACTTAAAAACATTCTGTAATGATATCATGAAAGGAGTGGAGATCCCTATGGACTTACTAAGAGCCAAGATTGTAGTTATTCCCAAGCCTGGGAAAGATCCTACACAATGCAAAAACTACAGACCGATTTCATCAATTAACCAGGACATAAAAATACTAACAAAAATACTGGCTAACAGACTTAAGACAGTGCTCCCGGGGATTATTCACCCTGATCAGGTGGGGTTCATTCAAGGAAGGGAAGCTCCAGATAATGTCCGAAGAACAATAGACTTGACGGAATGTTTAAAAATAGGGGAAATGCCTTCTCTGCTCCTATCACTGGACACAGAGAAGGCGTTCGACAGAATTGATTGGTCATACATGTTGGAGGTCCTGACAAGTTATGGATTTGAGGGCAACTTTGTATAGGCAATTAAGGGAATCTACTCAACACCATCGGCAACAATAAGCGCTGCGGGATACCAATCTAGATCTATACCAATATTGAATGGTACCAGGCAGGGTTGTCCCCTGTCCCCACTACTGTTCGCTCTTTGTATCGAACCGCTAGCTTCCAGAATTAGGAGATCGGATGATATTAGTGGAGTTAAGATAGGGAAAAAAGAATATAAATTATAGTTGTTCGCAGATGACATCCTATTGACAATAACTAAACCTTTAAATTCCATGACGCATCTATACAAGATATTACAAGAATTTTCGGAAATATCTGGCTACCAGGTCAATATAGATAAGTGCGAGGCCTTGCCAATATCACTCCCCTCACACATAAAAAAGTTGTTAGAGATCAACTTTGATATCTCTTGGGTCAAGAAATTCCTTACATACTTGGGGATAAAGCTAGCAGACTCGTGCCATAAGCTCTATCAACTAAATGATATCCCTTTATATCACACAATTAGACAGGAATTACATAATTGGAAGAAAGGCAACTTCTCGTGGTATGGCCGTCTGTCATCAATAAAAATGAATATACTTCCCAGACTTCTGTACTTGTTTCGTGCCTTACCAATTAAGGTCCCCCATCAGGACCTAAAGAAACTACAAACGGATCTCCACTCCTTCTTGAGGGGAAATAGGGGAGCAAGAATTGCGTCACAGATTTTAGCTCAACATAGACAGAGAGAAGGGGTTGGTGTACCAAACTTAGCCGATTACTATCAAGCTGCAAGGACAGCTCAAACGACACTTTTAAGTAAACAGTCGAGTGAAGTAGTGTGGACTAAAATAGAGAGAGACCTGGTAGAACAAGAAAATTCGGATGGTATCTTATGGGATTCAGGTAAAGAGGGAAGATATCGCTTAGGTTTATTCCCTACCATACTAGAGTCACAAAGGTGTTGGAATCTGGCCATGAAATCCCAAACACTCCTACCTACTCACTCATGGATCAGGCCCATAAAGTATCTTCTACCGAAAGAGCTACATAGTTATGTAGGTAAATGGACAAACAAGGGATTATATAGGGTAGCCGACCTAGTGGTACAGGGAAATGTAGCAACCTATAACCATTTAAGTGACATACTACAGCCGATCAAACTGCATTGGTTTGCATATCTTCAGATTTCCTCAGCATTAAACAGCTACATTAAACTTCACAACAGACAACTTACCACTAGTTTAGAAAGAATATGCAAATCAGAGCTTAGAGAAAAAGGAGTAATTTCCAAGATATACATGGATATTCAAGCTGATAAGCTTAATACCAAATCCAACATCATTCTGAGGTGGGAGGCAGACTTAGGTCTTATACTCCCGAGGGAAGAGTGGGATCAGATATTCCACGAGTCCTGCAAAGGCCTGACAAGTGCAGATTTACAGGAAAACACTATAAAAACAATATTTAGATGGTACTTAATCCCGGCTAACACATCTCATTATTCAACTAATAAGAGCAAACTATGTTACAGAGGATGTGGAGAAAGGGGGTCTTATAGGCACATGTGGTGGGACTGTATAATAATTAGGAATACTTGGACTAGGTTAAATGATCTACTAAGCTATCTACTAGACGAACAAATAACATTTACCATGGACCAAGCACTTTTAAATAGAGACCTGCCAGGATTTATACCGTCAATAAAAAAGTTCTCTAAAATATTGTGTACAATAACTAGAATATGCATAGCCAAGTATTGGAAAATAGGTAACCCGACTTGGAAAGAAGTCACAGATAAGATTCAGGATATATACTCTTTCTCAGAGGGAGCTTCACGACTGCAAGGAAGTACGGGCCAATTTCAGAAAATATGGTATTACTGGATTCTAAAGGGGAACAACCCAAAGAGATAAGGGGGGGTTATGGGATAAGGGATACCCTCTGAGTGGAGATATCAATATAGAAAGAGGACCACCTTTTGAGTTAAGGGACCTTTATCATGGTGCTAACCCAATACCCACCTGACAATACTAATAAGCTACTATAAAATGTAAAATAACCACTCAGACAAATGTTTTTTCTTTTTTCTTTTTCCTATTTTATTTTTCAGTTTTTTTTTTTTCTTGTTTTTTTTTAGTTATGAACAAGTTAGTGGTTAGGTTATTTGTTTATTCAGTTGCAATGTTAAACAAGAATATGATAAAATTCATTTCCAGAGCACAAAGGAACTTAATTGCTATTAATCTCTCAGTCTCAAGATACAGTGACACTCAATATAGCTGTGGTCTATAAGAGAATGAGCAAAAATGTATTACGGAGTTGCATGCAGTGTCACAAAACAAAAAGGACTTGAGCAAAGACATGTAAAGCAATGATGATAAACTGAATGGTAATCTGTATAAGAAGTATAGACCTTTATTGACAATGTAACTGTCGGATGACAAGTATTTGTATTTGCTTTTGGAACTGAAATAAAAATTCTTTTAACATAAATATCACCTCCCTTCCCTCCAACCCCAGTAATTCGACCGAAGCAAAGGAGAGAAAGGAAGCAACAAGGTGCAGAGGTGTCTGAAGTTAATAACATACCAACAAACCCTGTCCAAAAAGAACAGGGTGGGCCGTGGACTCATTGTGTCAAGAAAGAAAGAAATTTAAAATGTAAGCATAAATTTTGTTTTCTTTCTAATGACACAATGAGTCCACGGATCATCTAATTACTATTGGGAATCAATACCCAAACTAGAGTACACAGATGATAAGGGAGGAACAAGACAGGGAACCTAAACAGAAGGCACCACTGCTTGAAGAACCTTTCTCCCAAAGGAGGCCTCAGCCAAAACAAAAGTGTCAAATTTATAGAAATTTGAAAAAGTGTGAAGAGAGGACCAAGTTACAGCCTTGCAAATCTGATCCACATAAGCTTCATTTTTGAATGCCCAGGAAGAGGAAACAGCCCTCATAGAATGAGCCGTAACTCTCTCAGGAGGCTGCTGTCCAGCAGTCTCATAGGCAAAGCGAATGATACTCTTCAGCCACAAAGAAAGAGAAGTAGCCATAGCTTTCTGCCTCTTACGTTTCCCAGAGAATACCACAAACAGAGCAGAAGACTGACGAAAATTCTTAGTCGCCTGTAAATAGAATTTTAATGCACGCACCACGTCCAGATTGTGTAAAAGTCATTCCTTCTGAGAAGAAGGATTATGACACAAGGAAGGAACAACAATCTCCTGATTAATGTTCCGATCTGAAACTACTTTAGGGAGAAACCCTAACTTAGTATGCAATACTACCTTATCCAAATGAAAAATAAGGTAAGGAGGCTCATACTGTAATGCCGAGAGCTCTGACACTCTACGAGCAGATGAAATAGCAACAAGAAACAAAACTTTCCAAGATAACAACTTAATAGCTAAGGAATGCATAGGCTCAAATGGAGCCCATTGAAGAACCTTAAGAACTAATATAAGACTCCAGGGAGGAGTAACTGGCTTGAACACAGGCCTGATCCTGACCAAGGCCTGTCAAAACGATTGCACGTCTGGGAAGTCCGCCAGACGTTTATGTAACAAAATAGACAGGCTATGATTACGGATGTTATCTGAAATGCGTAAGCCGTTCTAGGACTACACACCAGTATGTATGATGTGCTTGAAGGTTTTGGATGTACCCCCCTATTTGGTTTAAACCATAGACTAATACAATTTGAAGATTTTACCTTACAGATTGAATCATCCATTTTTTTGTTCTATAACTCTATGATAACACCATGGATGTATTCATTGGCTGAATGCTGGAGGTATGTGCCGGTGTATGTAACTAGCATAGGCAGAAGAAGGATCACATGTTGGTGACGTCACAGTGGATGTCGGAGGCACACAGAGGGACGCCAAACTACCCAAGAGCAATCGACTGACTGACGGAGGTTTTGCGGAGAGAGCATTATAGGAGAGTTCCTGCTTTCATCGGCTAAGTGGCTCAAGATATGGGGGTTCCAAGGTGGTTCATATAAGCAAATGTTGCATTGTGTGAATATATATTTCTAAAACTCTGGCATTGGATTCTGTGTAATATGTACTGCTTCACAATTGTTTGGTGAGGAGGAAAGCCTTGCATAGTTACCAAATACACTGTGAACTTATTTGATTTAAGATATTGGATTGCTGGGTATTTCTCATAATTTGTACGAAACAGACAAGATATTTGACCCCTTAGGGAACTTGCTGATAAACGCTTCTCCAAACCTTCTTGGAGAAAGGACAGAATTCTTGGAATCCTAGCTCTACTCCAAGAGTAGCCCTTGGATTCACACCAATACAGATATTTATGCCATATTTTATGGTAAATTTTCCTAGTCACAGGTTTACAAGCCTGAATCATGGTATCAATGACCGACTTCGAAAATCCATGATTGGATAAAATTAAGCATTCAATCTCCAAGCAGTCAGCTTCATTGAAACTAGATTTGGACGAAGGAAGGTCCCTTGAAGTAGAAGGTCCTTCCTCAATTGAAGTTTCCAAGGTGGAAGAGATGACATGTCCACCAGGTCTGCATACCAAATCCTGAGAGGCCACGCCAGAGCAATGAGGATCACCAATGCCCTCTCCTGCTCAATTTGAACAATGACCCGAGGTAGAAGAGCGAATGGAGGAAATAGGTATGCGAGACTGAAATTCCAAGGTACCACCAGGGCATCTATCAGTACAGCTTGAGGGTCCCTTGACCTCAACCTGTACCACAGAAGCTTGGCATTCTGCCGAGATGCCATGAGATCCAATTCTGGCTGACCCCATTTGAGAATCAGGCTGGAAAATACTTCTGGATGGAGTTCCCACTCATCCGGGTGAAAGGTCTGTCTGCTCAGGAAGTCCGTCTCCCAGTTGTCCACTCCTGGGATGTGGATTGCCGACAGATGGCAATTCTCGGTCTCCGCCCACTGAATTATCTTGACTACCTCTGTCATGGCCAAGGAACTCTTAGTTCCTCCCTGATGGTTGATGTAAGCCACCGAAGTTATGTTGTCTGACTGGAACCTGATGAACCGAGCCAAGGTTAACTGAGGCCAGGCCAGAAGAGAATTGAAGATTGCTCTCAGCTCCAGAATGTTTATTGGTCTAGAAAAACAAACCTCAGAAACTTGTGATGGTCCTTGTGGATGGGAACATGCAGGTATGTGTCTTTTAAATTGACTGTTGTCGTAAATTAACCCTCTTGAACCAAGAGAAGAATGGAACAAATAGTTTCCATCTTGAAGGATGGTACTCTGAGGAACTTGTTTAGGCTTTTGAAATCTAGAATTGGTCTGAAAGTTCCCTCTTTTTTGGGAACCACAAACAGATTGGAGTAAAATCCCAGACCCTGCTCCTGTCTCAGGACAGGAACTATCACTCCTAGGTCGGAAAGATCTTGAACACAGTGTAGGAACACCTCTCTTTTTGTCTGGTCTACAGATAATCTTGAGAGAAGGAACCTGCCCCTGGGAGGAAAGGTATTAAACTCTAGTTTGTATTCCTGGGACATGATGTCCACCGCCCAGGGATCCTGAATATCCTGAACCCAAGCCTGAGCAAAGAAAGAAAGTCTGCCCCCCCCCCCAGATCTGGTCCCGGATCGGGGGCAGACTCTTCATGCTGTCTTTGAGTCAATTGCAGGCTTCTTGGATTGTTTTCCCATGTTCCAAGATTGGTTAGGCCTCCCGGAATGCTTATACTGTTCCTGCTTGGGAGAAGGAGAGGAGGGCTTATTTTTGAAGTTTCGAAAGGAACAAAAATTGCTCTGATGTCCCTTCTGCTTATTTCTCTTGTCCTGAGGGAAGAAATGACCCTTTCCTCCCGTAATGTCAGAAATTATTTCTGCCAATCCCGGCCCAAACAAGGTCTTCCCCTTTTAGGGAATAGCCAAAAGCTTAGACTTAGATGACACATCCGCAGACCAAGATTTTAACCATAAGCACAGCAAAAGCAGATTTTTTTTGCTCCCAGTTTAATAACCTGTAGGGAAGCATCTGTAATAAAGGAATTGGCCAACTTAAGGGCCTTGATCCTATCATGGATCTCTTCAAGAGGGGTGTCTGTCCTAATAGAATCAGACAACGCATCAAACCAGTAGCACTATTGACAGTAGCAATGGTGTACATACATCTTCTTGAGTAACCCCTGTAATTTTTTGGCCATAGGATCCTTAAAAGAACAGCTATCCTCTATGGGAATAGTGGTCCTCTTAGCCAGAGTGGAAATTGCCCCTTCCACCTTGGGTACTGTCTGCCAAGACCCCTTAATAGAATCAGCTATAGGAAACATCTTTTCTCCTACATTGGTGTATCCGGTCCACGGCTTCATCCTTATTGTGGGATATTCTCAATCCCTACAGGAAGTGGCAAAGAGAGCACACAGCAGAGCTGTCC
Organism: Bombina bombina; assembly: GCF_027579735.1. NCBI lineage: Eukaryota > Metazoa > Chordata > Amphibia > Anura > Bombinatoridae > Bombina > Bombina bombina. The sequence continues at coordinate 320,149,760 of NC_069502.1, read as the reverse complement.
ATATAACTCCCCTCAGGCTCCGCCCCCCCAGTCATTCTCTTTGCCGCTCTAACTAGTAGCATCTCCACGGGGGTGGTAAAGAGTATGTGGTGTTAGTTGTAGTTTTTTATTTCTTCTATCAAGAGTTTGTTATTTTAAAATAGTGCCGGCTTGTACTATTTAATCTGCAGCAGAAAGTGATGAAGATTTCTGCTGAGAGGAATATGATATTAGCACCAGTAACTAAAATCCATTGCTGTTCCCACGCAGGACTGTTGATTACCAGAGAACCTCAGTTGGGGGGAACAGTTTGCAGGCTTAACTGCTTCAGGTATGATCAGTCATTTTTCTAACAAGACCAAGTAATGCTAGAAGACTGTCAGAAATCCCCTCAGGGATAGGTAAGCCATTTTTCTTAGACTCTGTATAAAATGATGGCTTATATTAAGGGCTCTATGCTGGTTGACACTATTGTGGGCTAAATCAATTGCTTTTTAGCATGTTTTCAGTATAAATAATGTGTTTTTTCAGACTTTGAAACACTTATGGGGTTTAATATTGCGCCTGGCACTTATTTGGACACCTAATCTAGTCTAAAAGGCCCCTCCACTCTGGAATGAAGAGGGAGGAGGCCTCATTTTCGCGCCTTAATTGTGAAGTTGTTTTCACTAGGCAGTTCATGCAGCTTCACGTGGGGAGTCCAGAGACATCAGAAAGGACTTCAGAGAGGCTTATTTCCTACTTAAATAATCCCTAAGGAAGGTAAAAGCAATAGTAGAGGCTGTGGCATTGTACTGTAGTGTTTTTAACCGGTTAACTGCTGTTATTAGCTCCGGTTTGGGCATTTAGGGGTTAATTGGTCTGAAAATGTTTGTGCAATCTTTTCAAAGCATTAAGACACTGTGGTGAAAATTTCATTAAAATCGGATGTTTATTTGATGTTTTTTTGATGTTTCAGTAATAAAGTGTGCACTTTTATTATTTAAAGAGACAGTAACGTTTTTGTCAAAAATAATTTTTATTGCATTGAAGTTCTGTCTAAGTCTTTTAAACATGTCTGACCCTTCAGATAGCCTATGTTCTGTATGTTTAAAGGCCAAGGTGGTTCCCCCATTAAATTTATGTGTGAAGTGTGCCATAGCGTCCAAACAGCTTAAGGACCGTACAATCACGCTTAAAGATGTAGCCCAAGATGATTCTTTAGTTGAAGGTAGTGAGGATAGCCCGCTATCCCCCCTTCTGTGTCAACACTAGCTATGCCCGCGCAAGCGATGCCCAGTACATCTAGCGCTCCAATTGCTATTACTATGCAGCAGTTAGCAGCAGTAATGGATAATTCTCTTGCAGCATTTTTATCCAAACTGCCAGCTTTTCCAAGGAAGCGTGATTGCTCAGTTTTAAATACAGAAAATGAGCAAGCAGACGCAGAGGATAATTTATCTGTAGTGCCCTCACATCAATCTGACTTGGCGGTGAGGGAGGGCCTGTCTGAGGGAGAAATTTCTGACACAGGAAAGGTTTCTCAGCAGGCAGAGCCTGATACCATAGCATTTAAATTTAAGCTAGAACACCTCCGCGCCCTACTTAAGGAGGTCCTAGCTACACTTGATGATTGTGACCCCTTGGTGGTCCCAGAAAAATTGTGTAAAATGGACAAATTCTTAGAGGTCCCAGTACACACTGATGCGTTTCCGATACCTAAGAGGGTGGCGGATATCGTGAATAAGGAGTGGGAGAAGCCAGGTGTACCTTTTGTTCCCCCTCCTATATTTAAGAAAATGTTCCCAATTGTTGACCCCAGAAGGGATGCGTGGCAGACGGTCCCTAAGGTAGAGGGGGCAGTTTCAACGCTAGCTAAGCGCACGACTATACCAATAGAAGACAGTTGCGCTTTCAAAGATCCTATGGATAAAAAATTAGAAGGTTTACTTAAGAAAATTTTTGTTCAACAAGGTTTTCTTCTTCAACCAATTTCTTGCATTATTCCTGTAACCACTGCAGCGGCTTTTTGGTTTGAGGAACTAGAAAACTCACTCCAGAAGGAGACTTCTTATGATGAAGTCATGGACAGAATTCACGCCCTGAAGTTGGCTAATTCTTTCATTACAGATGCCGCTTTGCAGTTAGCTAAATTAGCGTCGAAAAATTCTGGTTTCGCAATCGTGGCGCGCAGAGCGCTTTGGCTAAAATCTTGGTCGGCGGATGTGTCGTCCAAAACAAAATTGCTTAATATTCCTTTCAAGGGTAAGACCCTATTCGGGCCAGAGTTGAAAGAAATTATTTCAGATATCACTGGGAGAAAGGGCCATGCCTTTCCACAGGATAGACCTTTCAAAGCTAAAAATAAGTCTAATTTTCGTTCCTTTCGCAATTTCAGGAACGGACCGGCTTCTACCTCTACAGCCACTAGGCAAGAGGGTAACGCATCCCAGCCCAAACCAGCATGGAAACCATTGCAAGGCTGGAACAAGGGTAAACAGGCCAAGAAGTCAGCATAAAGGGGTAGCCCCCGATCCAGGACAGGATCTAGTAGGGGGAAGACTTTCTCTCTTTGCTCAGGCTTGGGCAAGAGATGTTCCGGACCCCTGGGCACTAGAAATTGTCTCTCAGGGGTATCTTCTAGAATTCTAGGACTTTCCTCCAAAGGGAAGGTTCCACATGTCTCGCTTATCTTTAGACCAGATAAAGAGACAGGCATTCTTACATTGCGTAGAAGACCTTTTAAAAATGGGAGTGATACCCTCAGTTCCAACAGCAGAACAAGGACTGGGTTTTTACTCAAACCTGTTTGTAGTTCCCAAAAAGGAAGGAACTTTCAGGCCAATTCTGGATTTAAAAATCCTAAATAAATTCCTCAGAGTTCCATCATTCAAAATGGAAACCATTCGGACTATTTTACCAATGATCCAGGAGGGTCAATATATGACTACCGTGGACTTAAATGATGCGTACCTGCATATTCCTATCCACAAAGATCACCATCAGCTCCTAAGGTTCGCCTTTCTGGACAAGCATTACCAGTTCATGGCTCTTCCCTTCGGATTGGCCACTGCCCCCAGAATTTTCACAAAGGTGCTAGGGTCCCTTCTAGCGGTGCTAAGGCCAAGGGGCATTGCAGTAGCACCTTACCTAGACGACATCTTAATACAAGCGTCGTCCTTTCACAAAGCAAAGGCTCATACGGACATTGTTCTAGCCTTTCTAAGGTCTCACGGGTGGAAGGTGAACATAGAAAAGAGTTCTTTGTCCCCGTTCACAAGGGTTCCCTTCCTGGGAACAATAATAGACTCGGTAGAAATTAAGATCTTTCTGACGGAGGTCAGGAAGTTAAAACTTTTAAACACTTGTTGAGTTCTTCAATCCATTCCTCAACCCTCAATATCTCAGTGCATGGAGGTAATAGGACTAACGGTTGCGGCAATGAACGTGGTTCCCTTTGCTCGAATTCATTTAAGACCACTGCAACTGTGCATGTTCAAACAGTGGAATGGGGATTATGCAGATTTGTCTCCCCAGATACAAATGGACCAGAAAACCAGACACTCACTCCTCTGGTGGTTGTCTCAGGATCACCTGTCTCAGGGAATGAGTTTCCGCAGACCAGAGTGGATCATTGTCACGACTGACGCCAGCCTCTTAGGCTGGGGTGCGGTCTGGGAGTCCCTGAAAGCTCAGGGTCTTTGGTCTCGGGAAGAATCTCTTCTCCCGATAAACATTTTGGAATTGAGAGCCAGCCGTGCCAGATGTTCAGGCGTTCGTGCAGGCTTTAGTCAGAATCAAGCCTGTCTACAGACCTGTGGCTCCTCCATGGAGTCTAAATTTAGTTCTTTCAGTTCTTCAAGGGGTTCCGTTTGAACCTCTACATTCCATAGATATTAAGTTACTATCTTGGACAGTTTTGTTTTTGGTTGCTATTTCTTCTGCTAAAAGAGTTTCTGAATTGTCTGCTTTGCAGTGTGATTCACCCTATCTGGTGTTTCATACAGATAAGGTCGTTTTACGTACCAAGCCTGGTTTTCTTCCAAAAGTGGTTTCCAATAAGAATATTGACCAGGAAATAGTTGTTCCTTCTCTGTGTCCTAATCCAGTTTCTAACAAGGAACGTCTGTTACACAATCTTGATGTGGTTCGTGCTTTGAAGTTTTATCTAAAAGCAACTAAAGACTTCAGACAAACATCGTCCTTGTTTGTCATCTATTCTGGCAAGAGGAGAGGTCAAAAGGTGACTGCGACCTCTCTGTCTTTCTGGCTGAAAAGCATCATCCAGTTGGCTTATGAGACTGCTGGAAGGCAGCCTCCTGAACAAATTACAGCTCACTCTACTAGAGCTGTGGCTTCCACATGGGCTTTCAAAAATGAGGCTTCTGTTGAACAGATCTGTAAGGCAGCGACTTGGTCTTCACTGCATACATTTGCCAAATTTTACAAATTCTATACTTTTGCTTCTTTGGAGGCTATTTTTGGGAGAAAGGTTTTCCAAGCAGTGGTGCCTTCCGTTTAGGTTACCTGACTTGTTCCCTCCCTTCATCCGTGTCCTAAAGCTTTGGTATTGGTTCCCACAAGTAAGGATGAAGCCGTGGACCGGATACACCAATGTAGGAGAAAACAGAATTTATGTTTACCTGATAAATTTCTTTCTCCTACGGTGTATCCGGTCCACGGCCCACCCTGGCATTTGGTCAAGTTTAAATTTTATTTTTGTAAACTACAGTCACCACTGCACCCTATGGTTCTCCTTTTTCTCCTAACCGTCGGTCGAATGACTGGGGGGGCGAAGCCTGAGGGGAGCTATATGGACAGCTCTGCTTTGCGCTCTCTTTGCCACTTCCTGTAGGGATTGAGAATATCCCACAAATAAGGATGAAGCCGTGGACCGGATACACCGTAGGAGAAAGAAATTTATCAGGTAAACATAAATTATGTTTTTAAATATAGGGGATGGAGAAAAAGGGATACCCAGTCTCTCCCATTTCTTAGCAATAATCTCTGTAGCTCGATCTGGTACAGGAAAAACCTCCACCATGGATGGTACATCAAAATATTTGTTTAGCTTACTGGATTTCTTAGGATTGATTACGACCATGGTGTCACTGTCGTCCAGTGTAGCTAAACCTCCTTAAGTAACAGACAGAGGTATTCTAGCTTAAACCTGAAGGATACAACTTCAGTATCAGCAGAAAGAATTACACTGTCTGAGTCTGAGATTTCAGCCTCAGATGCTACCGAAGTATCCTCCTCCTCAGGCTTCTGGGAGGGGGCATTCGAAATAGCAACAACTGCATCAGTAACCTCACTTACTGATTGTTTACTGATTCCCTGCAGCATGGAAAAAGCAGATAATGCATCAGAAACTGCAGAGGACATGAGGGAAGCGAAGCCAGGTAAGAGTAAGAGAGGAAACGCAGGGCACTGGAAGAGTGGACAATAAATTTTGGGACATATGAGGAGAAAGCTGCGGCATATCTTCAACAATGTCAGAAGACTCCTGAACAGCATCCACCCGAGACAATGTTGGCTCAGAAAAAAGTCTATCCCTATAATGTAAAGTTCTCTCAATACATGAGGAACAGAAAGGGATTGGTGGTTCAACATTAGCATCAAAACATAAAGAACATGTAACATGTTGCAGGACCTACTGGTTCATCTTTATATACCAACCAAACTGAATAAATAGATAGATAACTGATATTTTATTAAAGGGACATAATACTCATATGCTAAATCACTTGAAACTGATGCAGTATAACTGTAAAAAGCTTACAGGAAAATATCACCTGAGCATCTCTATGTAAAAAAGGAAGATATTTTACCTCACAATCTCCTCAGCTCAGCAGAGTAAGTTCTGTGTAAAAAGTTATACTTAGCTGCTCCCAGCTGCAGGTAAAAATAAAAAAAATGAAGAAATGAACAGCAGCCAATCAGCAACAGCAGTGCTGAGGTTATGAACTCTTACTGTGATCTCATGAGATTTGACTTAACTCTCATGAAATTTCATAGTAAGCTTCCTTTACCTGATTGGTGAAATAATATGAGAGTTCACGAGGCTCATCCTTTCAGCTGTCCAAGGACATACACACTAAAATGCTGCTTAGAATTCCTTTACAATGGGAGGTGGCTACTGAGGAACTTTTGAGGTAAAATATATTTCTTTTTTTACATAGAGATGTTCAGGAGATATTTTCTAGTCAGCTTTTTACAGCTATGCTGCATCACTTTCATGTGTTTAAACATTTGGGTATTAGGGCCCTTTAAGAAAATACCTCACAAAAAAAACATTACTGTTCCTTTAAATTTTTAAAAATAAACTGCTTTATTTTTCAGCAAAAAAATAATCTAACATAAGGTAAAATTAAATACTCCGGACACCATTACACCTCAGCTTAACTTTGTTGAGGTGATTACCTGCCTGACAAACACCGGAGTGTATACACTGTTAGCTGATCCGGACTCAACCTCTTTATTTTTCAAATGGAGTCCGTACTACTGCCAAAAACTGTGACAAAGCTTTCCTTGCCACGGAACACAGGAAGTATGAGGGAGAAGTGTGCAACAAAAATTTGCTGCTTCCGGTAACCCCGCCCATCATGGGCGTTACAAGAAAAAACTTCCTTCTGACCAAAAGTAAAGTAATGCCCTTATATCATTACTAAAGTAAAAAACACCACCTCTAAGCCTGCTCCTCGTCCCCAGTGACTGCTATATTCTCCAAGTCATAGGAGAACTTTTCTTTTGTCCCAGAATTTAATTAATTTTATTTAGTGCCATCTTTTATTCTGAATAAAGTTCCCAGAAAATAAAAAGTCAGCACTTACCTTTATAAATTTGCCAGGCAGCAAGGCAGCTCACTAGGCTTGAGAGGCAAGATCCTTCACATGAACCTGTGGAAAAAAATGCAAAGGCTGAATCTTACTCAGGCTTTAGAAATAGGGCAGCATTAGTATATTTGAGGCGCAGTGATGATTATACCCCACAAGTTCCCATTGCTCTAAAGCCACCACTGCTCTACTGAAGAGACTGATATGGACTACGGCTACACCCTAGGACAAAGCCGCACAATCTTACACTACTTAAAAAATAATAAAATCTTGCTTGAAGAATCTTTTCTAACACCTAACTTTACCACTTCCTTGCGCTAACGTAGGCAAAGAGAATGACTGGGGTTGGAGGGAAGGGAGGTGATATTAACCAGCTTTCATGTGGTGCTCTTTGCCACCTCCTGATGGGCAGGAGTGATATTCCCAATAGTAATTAGATGATCCGTGGATTCATCGTGTCATTAGAAAGAAATAATTTTTATGCAATATTCATATTTAATAAAGTGTTTAACTTTGTATTTACAGTAAATAATTCACAGTCCAATGCTCTTCACATAGGGGAATATGTTCAATGTATTTATAAATATATATTCCTGTATATATCTTTATATATCTATACCTATATAATTCATGTTTAACATTTGCACTCCTTACCTGTGACCAACCTTCAGAACTGCAAACCGTAATCATAGACATTGTTTACAATATACAGTCTGTGTAATATACGGATGTTCTAATTGTAGTTGTTCTTTGTAAACCCCTGTGATTTTAACACATGTTTTAATTAATAGTTTTAACATTTATCTGTGTTCACTTCTATCTGCTCCTGCTCAAGACTCTCATTGCTTTTATATCTAGAGCTTGGTGTGAAGCTCTGCAGTATGTCAGTATACAACTTACTTATGAATTAACCCTTTAGTCTCACAGGACTTCACCATTTGCAGCATTGATCTGTTTTATTTGAGTTTAATCCTTGGAGTTCGACTGCAGTATTCATTTCCACTAAGATGTAATCCCTGGGATCACTTATGCACATTTGGAGTTGGGATTTAGTCTCCAATTTACTTTTTTGGACATATCCTTTTTTCACTAACACACATTCACCTAGATTCCGAGTCTTGCGTTAGCATTAAAAAGCAGCGTTGAGGGGTCCCAACGCTGCTTTTTTAATGCCCGCTGGTATTACGAGTCTTGCAGGTACAGGTGTACCGCTCACTTTTTTTCTACGATTTTAGCATACCGCAAATCCCCTTACCTCAATTGCGTATCCTATCTTTTTAATGGGATTTTCCTAACACTGGTATTACGATCGCTTGAAAAAGTGAGCGGTACACCCTCTACCTCCAAGACGCCTACCGCATTTTAAAGTCAGTAGTTAAGAGTTTTATGGGCTAACGCCGTAACATAAAACTCTTAACTAAAGTGCTAAAAAGTACACTAATACCCATAAACTACCTATTAACCCCTAAACTGAGCCCCCCCCCCCCACATCGCAAACACTAAAATTAAATTATTTAACCCCTAATCTGCCGACCGGACATCGCTGTCACTGTAATAAATGTATTAACCCCTAAACCGCCGCACTCCCGCCTTGTTAAATTTTAATAACCCCTAATCTGCCGTCCCTAACATAGCTGACACCTAACTACATTTATTAACCCCTAATCTGCCGCCCCCAACATCGCTGCTACTATATTAAATGTATTAACCCCTAAACCTAAGTCTAAACCTAACCCTAACCCCTTCTATCTTAAATATAATTTAAATACATCTAAATAAATTATTCCTATTTAAAACTAAAGACTTACCTATAAAATAAACCCTAACGCCTAGATTTAGAGTTCTGCGGCCAAAGGGGTGCATAGCTAACGCTGGCTTTTTTCTGGCCGCTCCTTTTAAATACCGCTGGTATTGAGAGTTCACAGAATGGCTGCGTTAGGCTCCAAAAAAGGAGCGTAGAGCATATTTAACGCAACTTCAACTCTCGATACCAGCGGTGCTTACGGACGCGGCCAGCTTCAAAAACGGGCTCGTGCACGATTCCCCCATAGAAAACAATGGGGCTTTTTGAGCTGAAAAAAACCTAACACCTGCAAAAAAGCCGCGTTCAGCTCCTAACGCAGCCCCATTGTTTGCTATGGGGAAACACTTCCTACGTCTGCACCTAACACTCTAACATGTACCCCGAGTCTAAACACCCCTAACCTTACACTTATTAACCCCTATTCTGCCGCCCCCGCTATTGCTGACACCTGCATATTTTTTTAACCCCTAATCTGCCGCTCCGTAAACCGCCGTTACTTACATTATCCCTATGTACCCCTAATCTGCTGCCCCTAACACCGCAGACCCCTATATTATATTTATTAACCCCTAATCTGCCCCCCACAACGTCACCTCCACCTGCCTACACTTATTAACCCCTAATCTGCCGAGCGGACCGCACCGCTATTATAATAAAGTTATTAACCCCTAATCCGCCTCACTAACCCTATAATAAATAGTATTAACCCCTAATCTGCCCTCCCTAACATCGCCGACACCTAACTTCAAACATTAACCCCTAATCTGCCGACTGGAGCTCACTGCTATTCTAATAAATGTATTAACCCCTAAAGCTAAGTCTAACCCTAACACTAACACCCCCCTAAGTTAAATATAATTTAAATCTAACGAAATTAATTAACTCTTATTAAATAAATTATTCCTATTTAAAGCTAAATACTTACCTGTAAAATAAATCCTAATATAACTACAATATAAATTATAATTATATTATAGCTATTTTAGGATTTATATTTATTTTACAGGCAACTTTGTATTTATTTTAACCAGGTACAATAGCTATTAAATAGTTAAGAACTATTTAATAGCTAAAATAGTTAAAATAATTACAAAATTACCTGTAAAATAAATTCTAACCTAAGTTACAATTAAACCTAACACTACACTATCAATAAATGTATTAAATAAAATACCTACAATTACCTACAAATAAATACAATTAAAGTACAAAAAATAAAAAAGAACTAAGTTACAAAAAATAAAAAAATATTTACAAACATCAGAAAAATATTACAACAATTTTAAACTAATTACACCTACTCTAAGCCCCCTAATAAAATAACAAAGCCCCCCAAAATAAAAAAATGCCCTACCCTATTCTAAATTACAAAAGTTCAAAGCTCTTTTACCTTACCAGCCCTGAACAGGGCCCTTTGCGGGGCATGCCCCAAAGAATTCAGCTCTTTTGCTGGAAAAAAAACACATACAATACCCCCCCCCAACATTACAACCCACCACCCACATACCCCTAATCTAACCCAAGCCCCCCTTAAATAAACCTAACACTAAGCCCCTGAAGATCTTCCTACCTTATCTTCACCATACCAGGTTCACCGATCGATCCAGAAGAGCTCCTCCGATGTCTTGATCCAAGCCCAAGCGGGGGGCTGAAGAGGTCCATGATCCGGCTGAAGTCTTCATCCAAGCGGCAGTTGAAGAGGTCCATGATCCGGCTGAAGTCTTCTATCAACGGCATCTTCAATCTTCTTTCTTCCGGAGCCATCATCTTCCAGCCGACGCGGAACATCCTCTTCTCCCGACGCCTACTCGCCGAATGACGGTTCCTTTAAATGACGTCATCCAAGATGGTGTCTGTCTAATTCCGATTGGCTGATAGGATTCTATCAGCCAATCGGAATTAAGGTAGGAAAATTCTGATTGGCTGATGGAATCAGCCAATCAGATTGAAGTTCAATCCGATTGGCTGATCCGATCAGCCAATCAGATTGAGCTCACATTCTATTGGCTGTTCCGATCAGCCAATAGAATGCGAGCTCAATCTGATTGGCTGATTCTATCAGTCAATCAGAATTTTCCTACCTTAATTCCGATTGGCTGATAGAATCCTATTCGCCGAATGACGGTTCCTTTAAATGACGTCATCCAAGATGGCGTCCGTTGAATTCCGATTGGCTGATAGGATTCTATCAGCCAATCGGAATTAAGGTAGGAAAATTCTGATTGACTGATAGAATCAGCCAATCAGATTGAGCTCGCATTCTATTGGCTGATCGGAACAGCCAATAGAATGTGAGCTCAATCTGATTGGCTGATCGGATCAGCCAATCGGATTGAACTTCAATCTGATTGGCTGATTCCATCAGCCAATCAGAATTTTCCTACCTTAATTCCGATTGGCTGATAGAATCCTATCAGCCAATCGGAATTAGACAGACACCATCTTGGATGACGTCATTTAAAGGAACCGTCATTCGGCGAGTAGGCGTCGGGAGAAGAGGATGTTCCGCGTCGGCTGGAAGATGATGGCTCCGGAAGAAAGAAGATTGAAGATGCCGTTGATAGAAGACTTCAGCCGGATCATGGACCAATAGAATGCAAGCTCAATCTGATTGGCTGATTGGATCAGCCAATCGGATTGAACTTGAATCTGATTGGCTGATTCCATCAGCCAATCAGAATTTTCCTACCTTAATTCCGATTGGCTGATAGAATCCTATCAGCCAATCGGAATTGAGGGGACGCCATCTTGGACGACGTCCCTTAAAGGAGCCGTCATTCGTCGTAGTCCGTCGGTGAAGATGGTGGTTCCGCGTCGGCGGAAGGAAGATTCAAGACCCGGCTTGGAAGATGACTTCGCCCGGATAGAAGACCTCTTCAGCACCTCTTTGAAGATGACATCGGCCGGATCGAAGACTTTTCTTCAGCGCCGCCTGGATGATGACTTCATCGGATGGAAGATTTCTTCAGCGCCGCTTGGAGGATTAACTTCTTCCGCTCCGGATGTCCTCTTCAGTTCCATCGGTGGCTCGGCTGAGTGAAGACAACTAAAGGTAGGATGATCTTAAGGGGATTAGTGTTAGGTTTTTGTAAGGGGGGTTTGGGTTAGATTAGGGGTATGTGGGTGGTGGATTTTAATGTTGGGGGGGTTGTATTTTTCTTTTACAGGCAAAAGAGCTGTTTTCTTTGGGGCATGCCCCCACAAATGGCCCTTTTAAGGGCTGGTAAGGTAAAAGAGCTTTGAAATTTATTTAATTTAGAATAGGGTAGGGCATTTTTTTATTTTGGGGGGGGTTTGTTATTTTATTAGGGGGCTTAGATTAGGTGTAAGTAGCTTAAAATTGTTGTAATATTTTTAACATGTTTGTAACTTATTTTTTTATTTTTTGTAACTTAGCTTTTTTTATTTTTTGTACTTTAGTTAGTTTATGTAATTGTATTTAATTGTAGTTATTTGTAGGTAGTTTATTTAATTAATTTAATGATAGTGTAGTATTTGGTTTAATTGTAACTTAAGTTAGGATTTATTTTACAGGTAATTTTGTATTTCTTTTAGCTAGGTAGTTATTAAATAGTTAATAACTATTTAATAACTATTCTAACTAGCTAAAATAAATACAAAGTTACCTGTAAAATAAATATAAATCCTAAGATAGCTATAATATAATTATTAATTATATTGTAGCTATCTTCGGGTTTATTTTACAGGTAAGTATTTATTTTTAAATAGGAATAATTTATTAAAGTATAGTGTAGTGTTAGGTGTAATTGTAACTTAGGTTAGGATTTATTTAACAGGTACATTTCTCTTTATTTTAGCTAGGTAAGCTATTAAATAGTTAATAACTATTTAATAGCTATTGTACCTAGTTAAAATAAATTGAAAGGTACCTGTAAAATAAATATAAATCCTAAAATAGCTAGAATATAATTATTATTTATATTGTAGCTATATTAGGGTTTATTTTAAAGGTAAGTATTTAGTTTTAAATAGGATTCATTTAGTTAATAAGAGTTAATTTATTTAGATTTATTTAATTAATATTTAAGTAAGGGGGGCGTTAGGGTTAGACTTAGGTTTAGGGGTTAATAATTTTATTACAGTGGCGGCGGCATAGTGGGGGGCAGGATAGGGGTTAATAAATTTATTATAGGTGGCGACGGTGTAGGGGGGGCAGATTAGGGGTTAATAAATTTATTATAGGTGGCAACGGTGTAGGGGGGGCAGGATAGGGGTTAATACATTTAATATAGGTTGCGGCGGGTTCAGGGAGCGGCGGTTTAGGGGTTAATACATTTATTATAGTTGCGGTGGGCTCCGGGAGCGGCGGTTTAGGGGTTAATATGTATAGAGTAGCTTGCGGTGGGCTCCGGGAGCGGCGGTTTAGGGGGTAATAACTTTATTTAGTTGTGGCGGTGTAGGGGGGACAGATTAGTGGTGTTTAGACTCGGGGTACATGTTAGGGTGTTAGGTGTAGACAGCTCCCATAGAAATCAATGGGATGTCTGTCAGCAGCGAACTTGTACTTTCGCTATGGTCAGACTCCCATTGATTCCTATGGGATCCGCCGCCTCCAGGGGTGGCGGATTGAAAACCAGGTATGCTGGGCCGTAAAAGTGCCGAGTGTACCTGCTAGTTTTTTGATAACTAGCAAAAGTAGTGAGAATGTGCCGCACTTGTGTGCGGAACATCTGGAGTGACGTAAGAATCGATCTGTGTCGGACTGAGTCCGGCAGATCGATGCTTACGTCACAAAATTCTACTTTTGCTGGTCTCGAGCCTTTGATAATTAAGGTGTATCAGCCTCGCCACAAATACGATGCGGAATTCCAGCGTATTTGAGGTTGACGGCTTGATAACTAGGCCCCTTAGCCAGCTCACCGCTGACTTAAGCAACGCTGGTATTGAGGTGAGATGTGGAGCTAAATTTTTCTCAACACTCACTTTTCTGAGGCTAACGCCGTGTTGCAGAAAACTCGTAATACCAGCGCTGTCTTAAGTGAGGTGAGAAAAAAGGCTTGTTAGCCTCGCACACCATTAGCGACAAAAACTTGTAATCTAGGCGATTGTTTTTGGTTTGTATTAACGTTTTGGGCTTTCATTGGAAACCTGGTGTAAATTATCAATTAACGGCTTCTAATACTTTTATGGGACACAAAAATATTTTTGTCGTCCGACCAATATTGTGGTATAACGCGCCATTGAAAGCACTTGATACACGAAATTGCTTGCATTAGCATATTTATTGGTTGTGATCTTGCACAAACCGAATTAAGTCTAAGTGGAAATGAGCCCTTAGATGGGACCCACTACACCTCTATATTAAGAGGTTTATCTGTTTTACATATCTATTTATACAAGACTGCTTCACAGCCCTAGGCAACACATATAAATATTTAGCTCATAGCCTCCTAAAAAATACTGCATAGTAGGTAAAATGGTGGGTGGGGACCTTCCACTGATTTGTAACAGCCAGGGCCGTCTTCAATATTGACTGGACCCTGGGCAAACATTTTCTTGCCCCCCCCCCCCCATGCAATTTCGCTCTCCACACCAACATCCCAAAAAATAACTACATCAATTTATTTTGTAAAAATGTTTTAAATTATTAGCCCAGCAGTGGATCATCCACTGCTGGGCTAATAATTAAAAATAATGAAATAAATGGCAATATGTGAAACTGGACCTAAGCAGTACTAATAAGTAAATACATATATAAATTCCTCCACTGTGGATTAATTTAATATGCTTTTGAATGTGATTCTGCTGTGAGGTTAGCTGGTTAAAGAGATTTAGGGCAGCCAACAGGAGCAAAGCAAGGTAAAGACTGAGGAGGAAGCATGGAGGTGCAGCCAAATATAAGTTTACTGACTGGAGCAGCAGAACTACTATGGGAAGATGTAAAATCTGAGAAAGAGAGAAAAAAATATATAAAAATAAACTTTACCTTAATGTGTGAAGTATCAGCATGACACTTAACATCAGTCACAGCAGCACATGTCACTTGTTTGCTAGGAACAAGTTCCCTCTCACCCTGCACTAGACAATGCTGCATGGGGGTGGGACGTGTGTGCACTCACTTATTCTTCCCATTGAAACCTTTCTACAAAGCACTGTTCCCCCTAACAAACTTTAGTTAGTTGATCTTAGGGCCACAGCAGAAAGAGCAGGGCTAAGGGGACCAGCTGACTGGATGCTGTCTTCCCAAGGCTGCATGGATACAGTGTGAGATGAGTCACACAGAATCAAGACTGAAGAGAGCAGTGTTTTCAGCTGCACAGATGCTCAAATCCTCACGTGCCTGCCACTACAGCTTTCTGCTGCATGCGCCTATAGTCAGCCCTACCCTGAACACTACCCACCACCAGAACAGTTACCTGGTAACAGTGGTAACCCCAGAAGGACCTTTTCTGATGCAGTGTGATTGACTGAATGCCGAGTTAGGGCTTAGCATTCAGTGCAGCACATTGCACATCTGAAATAGCACATGGCACTAGCTTGGCATGTCACATGACACCGGCACGGTCTGGCACAGTTTCTCACAAATAAATATAAGCAGAGAACGTTTGACTGTGACAGTATTAGGAGTGACTGTGTGTGTGTCTGATGTCACATGACATCAGCAGTCTGGCAAAAAAAAATATATATATTTTTTAGGACTCTTGGGCCCCTCATCAAAGACTGGGCCCTGGGCAGCTGCCCCTTTTGCCCTGTGTTAAAAATGGCCATGGTAAAAGCATGTGCTTCAGCCTGTTCTTTTACTGAATTTAACATGTAGGGACATTTACACTACTAGGCATACTTAGGTGGCCTTTATGTTTATCATAGATCGCAAGGTCAGTTCAGATATAAATGAGTAAGCCAACACACTTTTTCTATTGTTTCTCTTTTAGAGGGCTCAAGTGTAGCTTTCACAGTTCTTGAGAAGGACAATAAGAAATGGAGGTATAGCTAATTTTATCTTCTGCTTTAAATGTTTAATACTAGCAAGTCAACTCCTTATATATATAGTTTAAATGCTGAATATTGAGGTCCATCCTATTGTTGTTATGTCATTATTGAATGTTCCTCCTCTGTGAAAAGCACCATTAGGCTAAAAGAGGCTGCTCCTAGGTGGTAACTCACCATGGAATAAGCTACTGAGCTGTTATTCGTTCCTAGTAGAGCGCATCTCTTTCTGTATTTATTTGCAACATTACCTTTGGAAAGTCTCCCTAAGGGTGATGGGGGAAGCCATTTTATTGTTCACCTGTTTGATATCAATTTCACTCCTCCTCGCAGATGCTCATAAGTATGGCGAGGTCTAAGAGTGGCCTCATAAATATTAGATGGATTCCTAGAAGTAGCATAGGGGCTGATTCTGTAAAGCTCTCTGGACTTATGAGATTCTATAAGAAATCTTTCCAGTACTATGAAGTTCCTAATTCTATTAAGGCAGTTTTTACCTTTGTAGACACAAAGGGTCTCTCTAAGGGTTGTTCCCTGCAATTAGGCATGTGAAGGGATGCATACATTACAAAAGGTATCAAAAAGAAATGTGATTTAAAAATGATAAAAAAACATATCATGCGTATAAATGAATTATTGAAATTAAATTATATAGAAAAAAATTATATTGTTTAATCCCATTAAAAACAAGTTTTATTAAAAATATCGTATTTTAAGAAAAAAAATAAATTTGTTTTGAAATTTTGAAGAACAGCAATTTAATTAATGAATTAATTAAATTGTAATATCTACACTGCACATAAGTATTTATAATAAGAAATTCAAAACATATTCCTTATTCTAAAATGAGTTTGCCACCTCTGCCAGTGGGCTGAACAGGGGCGTTTCATGGGTGTAGCTAAGATTTCTCCACTAGGTCTGTCATATTCTGTAAACTTTTTCTCCTGCAGTGCTCACTGGTTTTTTTTCATCCAAAATATTTTATTGAATTTGTTCATGAATATAACAAGAAACAAGTGTTCAACATTGCACACAGGGAATACAGTAATAGCAGTTCTGCAATTAAACATAGTCATTTTGCATATAGTATATATATGTTGGCACTTGTGCATTTATCAATCATAACTATTTAAACAAAATCAAGCAATGAGGTCTACCACTTTTTTTCCTATTCATTAAGGCATATTTATTCTGCACCTTCTTTTGTTGCTGCATATTTATTAAATGTCCGTCGGACCTGATCCGACAGTGCGGATCAGGTCCGACAGACATCGCTGAATGCGGAGAGCAATACCAGCCACCAGCAGGGGGTTTCAATCAACCCGATCGTACTCGGTCTTTGTGACCTCTGCTTTATAACTACTGTTTCTGGCGAGTCTGAAGACTCGCTAGAAACACGGGCCCTCAAGCTCCATTCGGAGCTTGATAGATAGGCCCCATTGTCTCATGGTAGGTATGGTTTTGATGATATGACCTTTTCAGGTTTTAGGAAAGCGGTAAGAGACGCTTTACCTATTATATTATATTATTTAGTAATCCCACGCTAGAGATCACGGGTTCTGAGCAACATGAACAAGGGAATATCTGTTTTTAGTGTTGCTTTTTTGTATCACTCCTTTAGGGTGCATAGTGAAGGGGAGGAGTGAAGAGAAGGGGGAGGTTACCAAGTTATCAGGGATGAGGTTGTTACTCCTAAAAATACAGAGTTGCCTGGGTGTTTTTAAGTGAATAAGCTAACACTGCATTCTATTGCACTATATTTTTATTTAGTAGAAAAGTCTCCCAGGGTTCCCATATCAGGCAATAGGTGTCTGTCTGCTTCCTAGTTCTGTAGACATAGTCTTCCATGCTTTTTACATAATTAATACAATCTACCACTTCCTGCCATCTAGGGGGATTTGTTTTTTTTTCAATTCCTTGCTATTAGCATTTTGGCTGAGGTTATTATATACAGAAGCAGAGATTGTTTATGTGCAGAGAGCTTCTTGAAGCCTAGATGAAGTAAGGCCTGGGCCGGGAGAGTGCTCACTGTTTTTATCTTGCATGGTGAGATTGTGTTAAAATACGCAAAACACTTATTACTGTAAAAACAAAATGTACTGTATATAAAAAAACATAATTTATGTAAGAACTTACCTGATAAATTAATTTCTTTCATATTAGCAAGAGTCCATGAGCTAGTGACGTATGGGATATACATTCCTACCAGGAGGGGCAAAGTTTCCCAAACCTCAAAATGCCTATAAATACACCCCTCACCACACCCACAATTCAGTTTAACGAATAACCAGGAATTGGGGTGATAAGAAAGAAGTGAAAGCATCAAAAATAAGGAATTGGAATAATTGTGCTTTATACAAAAAAATCATAACCACCACAAAAAAGGGTGGGTCTCATGGACTCTTGCTAATTTGAAAGAAATGAATTTATCAGGTAAGTTCTTACATAAATTATGTTTTCTTTCATGTAATTAGCAAGAGTCCATGAGCTAGTGACGTATGGGATAGCAGATATCCAAGATGTGGAACTTCCACGCAAGAGTCACTAGAGAGGGAGGGATAAAATAAAGACAGCCAATTCCACTGAAAAAATAATCCACAACCCAAATCAAAAGTTTTAATCTTAATAATGAAAAAAAATGAAATTATAAGCAGAAGAATCAAACTTAAACAGCTGCCTGAAGTACTTTTCTACCAAAAACTGCTTCAGAAAAAGAGAAAACATCAAAATGGTAGAATTTAGTAAAAGTATGCAAAGAAGACCAAGTTGCTGCTTTGCAAATCTGATCAACAGAAGCTTCATTCCTAAAAGCCCAGGAAGTAGAAACTGACCTAGTAGAATGAGCCGTAATCCTTTGAGGCGGGGACTTACCCGACTCCACATAAGCATGATGAATCAAAGACTTTAACCAAGACACCAAAGAAATGGCAGAAGCTTTCTGACCTTTCCTGGAAACAGAAAAGATAACAAATAGACTAGAAGTCTTTCTAAAATCTTTAGTAGCTTCAACATAATATTTCAAAGCTCTTACTACATCCAAAGAATGTAAAGATCTCTCCAGAGAATTCTTAGGATTAGGACACAATGAAGGGACAACAATTTCTCTGCTAATGTTGTTAGAATTCACAACCTTAGGTAAAAATTGAAATGAAGTCCGCAACACCGCCTTATCCTGATGAAAAATCAGAAAAGGAGATTCACAAGAAAGAGCAGATAACTCAGAAACTCTTCTAGCAGAAGAGATGGCCAAAAGGAACAAAACTTTCCAAGAAAGTAATTTAATATCCAGAGAATGCATAGGTTCAAACGGAGGAGCCTGTAAAGCCCTCAGAACCAAATTAAGACTCCAAGGAGGAGAGATTGACTTAATGACAGGTTTGATACGAACCAAAGCCTGTACAAAACAATGAATATCAGGAAGATTAGCAATCTTTCTGTGAAAAAGAACAGAAAGAGCAGAGATTTGTCCTTTGAAAGAACTTGCAGACAAACCTTTATCCAAACCATCCTGAAGAAACTGTAAAATTCTAGGAATTCTAAAAGAATGCCAGGGGAATTTATGAGAAGAAAACCAAGAAATGTAAGTCTTCCAGACTCAATAATAAATCTTCCTAGACACAGATTTACGAGCCTGTAACATAGTATTAATTACTGAGTCAGAGAAACCTCTATGACTAAGAATCAAGCGTTCAATTTCCATACCTTCAAATTTAATGATTTGAGATCATGATTGAAAAATGGGCCTTGAGATAGAAGGTCTGGTCTTAACGGAATTGTCCAAGGTTGGCAACTGGCCATCCGAATGAGATCCGCATACCAAAAGCTGTGAGGCCATGCTGGAGCCACCAGCAGTACAAACGAACGTTCCATTAGAATTTTGGAAATCACTTTTGGAAGAAGAACTAGAGGCGGAAAGATAGAGGCAGGATGATAATTTCAAGGAAGCGACAACACGTCCACTGCTTCCGCCTGAGGATCCCTGGATCTGGACAGATACCTGGGAAGTTTCTTGTTTAGATGAGAGGCCATCAGATCTATTTCTGGAAGTCCCCAGATTTGAACAATCTTAAGAAATACCTCTGGGTGAAGAGACCATTCGCCCGGATGTAACGTCTGGCGACTGAGATAATCCGCTTCCCAATTGTCTACACCTGGGATGTGAACCGCAGAAATTAGACAGGAGCTGGATTCCGCTCATACAAGTATCCGAGATACTTCTTTCATAGCTTGAGGACTGTGAGTCCCACCTTGATAATTGACATATGCCACGGTTGTGACATTGTCTGTCTGAAAACAAATAAACGATTCTCTCTTCAGAAGAGGCCAGAACTGAAGAGCTCTGAAAATCGCACGGAGTTCCAAAATGTTGATTGGTAGTCTCGCCTCCTGAGCTTCCCAAACCCCCTGCACTGTCAGAGATCCCCATACAGCTCCCCAACCTGAAAGACTTTCATCTGTTGAGATTACAGTCCTGGTTGGACGAACAAAAGAGGCCCCTTGAATTAGACGATGGTGATTCAATCACCAAGTCAGAGAAGATCGAACATTGGGATTTAAGGATATTATTTGTGATATCTTTGTATAATCCCTGCACCACTGGTTCAGCATACAAAGCTGAAGAGGTCTCATGTGAAAACGAGCAAAGGGGATCGCGTCCGATGCAGCAGTCATGAGACCTAGAATTTCCATGCACAAAGCTACCAAAGGTTTCGACAAGCTGAAACCAACTTCAGACGTCTCTTTTCTGTTAGAGACAAAGTCATGGACACTGAATCTATTTGAAAGCCCAAAAAGGTTACCTTTGTCTGAGGAATCAAAGAACTCTTTGGTAAATTGATCCTCCAACCATGTCTTTGAAGAAACGACACAATTTGATTCGTATGAGATTCTGCAGAATGTAAAGACTGAGCAAGTACCAAGATATCGTCCAAATAAGGAAATACCGCAATACCCTGTTCTCTGATTACAGAGAGAAGGGCACCGTGAACCTTTGAAAAGATCCTTGGAGCTGTTGCTAGGCCAAATGGAAGGGCAACAAACTGGTAATGCTTGTCTAGAAAAGAGAATCTCAGAAACTGATAGTGATCTGGATGAATTGGAATATGAAGTTATGCATCCTGTAAATCTATTGTGGACATATAATGCCCTTGCTGAACAAAAGGCAGAATAGTCCTTATAGTCACCATTTTGAATGTTGGTATCCTTACATAACGATTCAATATTTTTAGATCCAGAACTGGTCTGAAGGAATTCTCCTTCTTTGGTACAATGAATAGATTTGAGTAAAACCCCAGACCCCGTTCCAGAACTGGAACTGGCACAATTACCCCAGCCAACTCTAGATCTGAAACACATTTCAGAAATGCCTGAGCCTTCACTGGGTTTACTGGAATGCGAGAGAGAAAAAATCTTCTCACAGGTGGTCTTACCTTGAAACCTATTCTGTACCCTTGAGAAACAATGTTCTGAATCAAAAGACTGTGAATCGAATTGATCCAAATATCTTTGAAAAATCATAACCTGCCCCATACCAGCTGTGCTGGAATGAGGGCTGCACCTTCATGCGGATTTGGGAGCTGGTTTTTACTTTCTAAAAGGCTTGGATTTATTCCAGACTGGAGAAGGTTTCCAAACGGAAACCGTTCCTTTAGGGGAAGGGTCAGGCTTCTGTTCCTTATTCTGACGAAAGGAACGAAAACGATTAGCAGCCCTGTATTTACCTTTAGATTTTTTGTCCTGAAGCAAAAAGGTTCCTTTCCCCCCAGTAACAGTTGAAATAATAACTTTTTTTTTTAAAAGCAGGAGGCAGGCACTACAACGAGGAATCCATAAAAATTATAAATCCTTTATTGGTCAAAGTTAAAAAGAACACAGCAACATACACTGTATAACACGCACATAGACAAAAACAGGAGAGCTGTAGACACATAGAATTGTCTATGTCTACAGCTCTCCTGTTTTTGTCTATGTGCGTGTTATACAGCGTATGTTGCTGTGTTCTTTTTAACTTTGACCAATAAAGGATTTATAATTTTTATGGATTTAAAAAAAAAATAATTTTTAAGCAAATTAGTTAAGTTCAATTGTTTGTTTTTTTTCGTATCCTTTCGTTTTTTCGTATCCATTCTTTATTCATATTCATTATTCTATTCTGAAGTTTAGAATAGAATAATGCATATGAATAAAGAATGGATCCAAACAAACAGAAGGATCCGAAAAAACTATTTAATTTAACATAACTAATATGCCGGTGATTGCTGAAACAAAATTATTTAAATCAGCAGCGGTCACCCACATCGCCAACATTACCTAAACACTAAATAAAGCTATTAACCCCTAAACTGCCATTCCCTGACATCGCCAACACTAACTAAACACTAAATAATCCTATTAACCCCTAAACCGCTGTTCCCAAACATCGGCAACACTAACTAAACCCATTAACCCCTAAACCGCAGTTCCTAAACATCGCCAATACTAACTAAACCTATTAACCCCTAAACTGCAGTTCCCAAACATCGCCAAAACTAAATAAACCTATTAACCCCTAAACCGCTTTTCCCAAACATCGTCAACACTAACTAAACCTATTAACCCCTAAACCGCAGTTCCCAAACATCGCCGACACTAACTAAACGTAATATATATATATATATATATATATAAATATATATATATATATATACTATAATTGCGTTTGTAATGTCCGTCGCCATCGGCAGTTGCGCACGCATCCTCAATGGAATGTTGGCAGCGTGAGGACAACATCATTCACCTGGATGCAGCGAAGCCACCGGGATGCAGCAAAGGCAAACGGAGCATTACAAAAGCAACAACTAATCGCCCACATTAAAGTATTTTTCTTAAAAAACTAACCGTCTGCATCAAGTATTTAAAAAAAATAAATAAATAACCGCCCGCATCAAGAATTAAAAAAAAAAAACACCGCCCGCATGAAATATAACAAAAAAATCCTACACAAAGTATTAACCCCTAAACCGCAAAACCCCCACATCGCAGTAAACCTATTTACCCTATTAACCCCTAAACCCCTACATCGCAATAAACCTATTTACCCTATTAACCCCTAAACCCCACATTGCAATAAACCTATTTCACTTATTAACCCTTAAAACCACCACAACCCACAACGCAAATAACTATTTAAATAACTAAGTACAATATACTAACCTAATACCCCCTAACCTAACACCCCCTAACCTAACAACCCCCAACCTAACAACCCCTAACCTAACATCCCCTAACCTAACAACCCCTAACCTAACACCCCATTAAATAAACCCATAGTACCTAAACTAATACATTCTAAAGTTACAAAAAAAGTTTACAAAAAAATAAAAAAGCTAACATTACAGAAAATAAAAAAATCAAATTACCAAATTTAACAAAATTAAACCTAATCCCTATGAAAATAAAAAAGACCCCCCAAAATAAAAACACCCCCTACTCTAAGAATAAATTACCAGTAGACCTTAAAAGGGCTTTTTTCAGGGCATTGCCCCAAGATAATCAGCTCTTTTTCAAGAAAATACACAAAGCCCCCCCTAACAGTAAAACCCCTCCACCCACCAAAACCCCCCAAATAAAATAACCTAACACTAAAAATCCTAAACTACCCATTGCCCTGAAAAGGGCATTTGTTTGGGCATTGCCCTTAAAAGGGCATTTAGCTCTTTTTCTCCCCATCCCTAATCTAAATAAAACAAATCCCCCCAAAAAACCTTAAAAAATCCTAAGTTTAACCCCCAGGTTGGTACTCACGGTTCCTGAAGTCCGGCGGAGAAGGTCCTGTTCCAGGCGGTGAAGTCTTCTTCCAAGTGCAACCTCTTCTTCTTCCAGGAACATCCTGCGCGGAGCGGAGATGAAGACTGAAGACCACGGAGCTGAAGACCGGCGACCCTGGAACTGAAGACAGGCGACCGCAGAGCCATGGAGCGTGGAGGATCCTCTTCGTACGATTTCCGCCGTACACTGAATAGTGAATTCAAGGCACACGATTAAAGATGGCGTCCCTTGGATTCCTATTGGCTGATTTGAATCTTCCAATTCAAATCAGCCAATAGGATGAAAGCTACTCATTGGCTGTTTAAATTAGCCAATAGCATAAGAGCAAGTGAAATTATATTGGCTGATTTGAATAGCCAATAAAATTTCACTTGCTCTCATCCTATTGGCTAATTTAAACAACCAATAGGATTTGAGTAGCTTTCATCCTATTGGCTGATTTGAATTGGAAGAATCAAATCAGCCAATAGGAATTCAAGAGACGCCATCTTTAATCGCGTACCTTGAATTCACTATTCAGTGTACGGCGGAGATCGTACGAAGAGATCCTCCATGCTCCATGGCTCCGAGGTCGCCATTCTTCAGTTCCAGAGTCGCCAGACTTCAGCTCTACGGTCTTCAGCTCCACTCTGCGAAGGATGTTCCTTGAAGAAGAAGAGGTTGTGCTTGGAAGAAGACTTCACCGCCTGGAACACAACCTTCTCCGCTGGACTTCAGGAACAGTGAGTACCAATCTGGGGGTTAGATTTAGGATTTTTAAAGGTTTTTTGGGGGATTTGTTTTATTTAGATTAGGGATGGGCAGAAAAAGAGCTAACTTCCCTTTTAAGAGCAATGCCCAAACAAATGTCCTTTTCAGGGCAATGGGTAGTTTTGTTTTTTTAGTGTTAGGTTATTTTTGGGGGGGTTTGGTGGGTGGGGGGATTTTACTGTTAGGGGGAGCTTTGTGTATTTTCTTAAAAACAAGCTGATTATCTTGGGGCAATGCTGGTAATATATTCTTAGAGTAGGGGTGTTTTTATTTTGGGGGGTCTTTTTTATTTTCATAGGGATTTGGTTTAATTTTGTTAAATTTGGTAATTTGATTTTTTTATTACTGTAATGTTATCCTTTTTTATAGCTATTTAAAGTGTTGCTATAACAATATCATTATAACAAAAATAAATATTATTTCTACATCAGTAGCCTTATTATCTATACTATATTTGGCATATATTTAGGACAACAGTCCATCCAGATAAGGTTGTCACTGTACCTGTTGGTTATATATATATACCTTGTAAGTTTGAGGACGGGCAGTTTATTGCCCGAAAACGTTCACTAATTAAAGGTGACATTATTTGAAAGTCTTCTGGAGTGCTTCTTGTTTTTTGATATATCCTATTTTTGCTAGCACCCGAAGCGGCTGACTGTTTGAATCTGGAGTGCACTTTGCTTGTACATATATATATATATATATATATATATATATATATATATATATATATATATATATATATATATATATATATATGTATATATATATAAATATATATATATATATATATTTATATAAATAAATATATATATATTTTTTTTTTTTTATTTTTTTTTTCAATAAGTTTGGCAAATAGGGTTTGGCTAAACTGGTATATTTATTATATATATATATTATTCATGTGGCGGATAAGGGAGGTTCCATTGTAGTTCAAAATTATACTGACTATAGAGAGGAAGCCTTTAGACAGCTGACTGATACTCGTATCTATTGTAAACTTAGAGGGAACCCAAAGAATACATTTAAGAAGGAATTGGATCTTATACTGAAATGTGGGCTGGAATCAGGTATGATTGATGAAAATGAATTTGAATATATGACTACTACATTTCTGGTTATTCCGGTATTATATCTGTTGCCCAAAGTACACAAGACTCTGGTCAAACCGCCTGGCAGACCCATTGTGTCTGCCCGGGATTCTTTGTGTTCTAATGTGGCCATTTTCATAGATCACTTCCTGCAGCCAGTTGTAAAGGAATCATATTCCTTTATACTTGATTTTCCCTCACTCATTCGTAGGTTACTTGCTTGGAATGACCTTGGTCCGGATGATCTACTGGTTACAATGGATGTTGATAGCCTGTACACCATCATCCCACATGATGGTGGTGTACAGGCAGTCAGATCCATGTTAAGTGAATCATTGGCGTATGCGGGACCACCCATTGAGTTCCTACTGGAACTACTGAAGTTTTGTTTGGAAAAAAACTTTTTCAAATTTGAAAAGGAGTTCTTCTTACAAGTGTCAGGAACTGCAATGGGTTCAAATATGGCTCCCGCATACGCCAATCTATATATGTCCTGGTATGAGACTATGGTTATGCGAATTCGTGCAATTGATAACATTAAATTGTATGTCAGAAATTCATTATTGCTATCCACAAGTTTTCACCCTGAGCATCAGAAAAAGAGTGTTGTCTCCTCTCAACTCACGCGGGTGGCCCGCAATAACACGCTAAGGCCTAGATTTAGAGTTTAGCGGTAGCCGTCAAAACCAGCGTTAGAGGCTCCTATCGCTGGTTTTAGGCTACTGCCGGTATTTGGAGTCAGTCAGGAAAGGGTCTAACGCTCACTTTTCAGCCGCGACTTTTCCATACCGCAGATCCACTTATGTCAATTGCGTATCCTATCTTTTCAATGGGATCTTTCTAACTCCGGTATTTAGAGTCGTGGCTGAAGTGAGCGTTAGAAATCTAAACTCCAGCCGCAGAAAAAAGTCAGTAGTTAAGAGCTTTCTGGGCTAACGCCGGTTTATAAAGCTCCTAACTACTGTACTCTAAAGTACACTAACACCCATAAACTACCTATGTACCCCTAAACCGAAGTCCCCCCACATCGCCGCCACTCGATTACATTTTTTTAACCCCTAATCTTCCGACCGCCACCTACGTTATACTTATGTACCCCTAATCTGCTGCCCCTAACATCGCCGACCCATATATTATATTTATTAACCCCTAAGCTGCCCCCCTCAACGTCGCCTCCACCTGCCTACACTTATTAACCCCTAATCTGCCGAGCGGATCTCACCGCTACTATAATAAAGTTATTAACCCCTAATCCGCCTCACTCCTGCCTCAATAACCCTATAATAAATAGTATTAACCCTTAATCTGCCCTCCCTAACATCGCCAACACCTAACTTCAAGTATTAACCCCTAATCTGCCGATCGGAGCTCACCGCTACTCTAATAAACTTTTTAACCCCTAAAGCTAATTTTAACCCTAACCCTAACACCCCCCTAAGTTAAATATAATTTTATTCTAACGAAATAAATTAACTCTTATTAAATAAATTATTCCTATTTAAAGCTAAATACTTACCTGTAAAATAAACCCTAATATAGCTACAACATAAAATATAATTATATTATAGCTATTTTAGGATTAATATTTATTTTACATGCAACTTTGTATTTATTTTAACCAGGTACAATAGCTATTAAATAGTTAAGAACTATTTAATAGCTAAAATAGTTAAAATAATTACAAAATTACCTGTAAAATAAATCCTAACCTAAGTTACAATTAAACCTAACACTACACTATCAATAAATAAATTAAATAAACTACCTACAATTATCTACAATTAAACCTAACACTACACTATCAATAAATTAATTAAATACAATACCTACAATTATCTACAATTAAACCATAACACTACACTATCAATAAATTATTTAAATAAAATATCTACAAATAATTCCGATCAGCCAATAGAATACTAGCTCAATCTGATTGGCTGATTGGATCAGCCAATCGGATTGAACTTGAATCTGATTGGCTGATTCCATCAGCCAATCAGAATATTCCTACCTTAATTCCGATTGGTTGATAGAATCCTATCAGCCAATCGGACTTCGAGGGACGCCATCTTGGATGACGTAATTTAAAGGAACCGTCATTCGGCGAGTAGGCATCGGTTGAAGAGAATGTTCTGCGTCGTTTGGAAAGAAGATGGCTCCGCTCCGCTCCAGAAGAAAGAAGATTGAAGATGCGGCTTGATAGAAGACTTTATCCCGATGATGGACTTCCGACTTCAGCCCGATGATGGATTTCTTCAGCCGCCGCTTGGATCCAGACTTCAGCCCGAGGATGGATGTCACTCTTCAGCCCCCCGCTTGGGCTTGGATCAACACTTCCGAGGACCGATCGGTGAACCTGGTATGGTGAAGATAAGGTAGGAAGATCTTCAGGGGCTTAGTGTTAGGTTTATTTAAGGGGGGTTTGGGTTAGATTACGGGTATGTGGGTGGTGGGTTGTAATGTTGGGGGGGGTATTGTATGTGTTTTTTTGCAGGCAAAAGAGCTGAATTTCTTGGGGCATGCCCCGCAAAAGGCCCTGTTCAGGGCTGGTAAGTTAAAAGAGCTTTGAACTTTTTTAATTTAGAATAGGGTAGGGCATTTTTTATTTTGGGGGGCTTTGTTATTTTATTAGGGGGCTTAGAGTAGGTGTAATTAGTTTAAAATTGTTGTAATATTTTTCTAATGTTTGTAAATATTTTTTTATTTTTTGTAACTTAGTTCTTTTTTATTTTTTGTACTTTAGTTAGTTTATTTCATTGTAGTTATTTGTAGATATTTTATTTAAATAATTTATTGATAGTGTAGTGTTAAGTTTAATTGTAGATAATTGTAGGTAGTTTATTTAATTTATTTTTTGATAGTGTAGTGTTAGGTTTAATTGTAACTTAGGTTAGGATTTATTTTACAGGTAATTTTGTAATTATTTTAACTATTTTAGCTATTAAATAGTTCTTAACTATTTAATAGCTATTGTACCTGGTTAAAATAAATACAAAGTTGCCTGTAAAATAAATATTAATCCTAAAATAGCTATAATATAATTATAATTTATGTTGTAGCTATATTAGGGTTTATTTTACAGGTAAGTATTTAGCTTTAAATAGGAATAATTTATTTAATAAGAGTTAATTTATTTCGTTAGAATAAAATTATATTTAATTTAGGGGGGTGTTAGTTTTAGGGTTAGACTTAGCTTTAGGGGTTAATATATTTATTAGAATAGCGGTGAGCTCCAGTCGGCAGATTAGGGGTTAATGTTTGAAGTTAGGTGTCGGCGATGTTAGGGAGGGCAGATTAGGGGTTAATACTATTTATTATAGGGTTAGTGAGGCGGATTAGGGGTTAATAACTTTATTATAATAGCGGTGCGGTCCGCTCTGCAGATTAGGGGTTAATAGGTGTAGGCAGGTGGAGGCGACGTTGTGGGGGGCAGATTAGGGGTTAATAAATATAATATAGTGGTCGGCGGTGTTAGGGGCAGCAGATTAGGGGTACATAGGGATAATGTAAGTAGCGGCGGTTTACGGAGCAGCAGATTAGGGGTTAAAAAAAATATGCAGGGGTCAGCGATAGCGGGGGCAGCAGAATAGGGGTTAATAAGTGTAAGGTTAGGGGTGTTTAGACTCGGGGTACATGTTAGAGTGTTAGGTGCAGACGTAGGAAGTGTTTCCCCATAGACAACAATGGGGCTGCGTTAGGAGCTGAACGCGGCTTTTTTGCAGGTGTTAGATTTATTTTCAGCTCAAACAGCCCCATTGTTTTCTATGGGGGAATCGTGCACGAGCACGTTTTTGAAGCTGGCCGCGTCCGTAAGCACTGCTGATATCGAGAGTTGAATTTGCGTTAAATATGCTCTACGCTCCTTTTTTGGAGCCTAACGCAGCCATTCTGTGAACTCTCAATACCAGCGGTATTTAAAAGGTGCGGCCAGAAAAAAAGCCAGCATTAGCTACGCACCCCTTTGGCCGCAAAACTCTAAATCTAGGCGTTAGAGAGACGAGAAGAATACAGGAGGATGAAATGATTATGAAATTGGAACAGCGAGGATACACAAAGAAATTGATAACACAGGTGAAAACCAACTTGGCCCAGGATGATCAAATGACTTTGTTATAACCACGTGATCCGATTGACAAGGTGGAAAACAATGGTGATATCATTAATTTTGTAACCACTTTCAACCCCGTATCCAAGATACTGTCTGAGTCTGTCAAGAAGAATTGGGACATTATTAGTAGTGACAAAACACTACCATTCTTGCATACAACTGCCCCACGGATGGCTTATAAAAGAGCACCCAATCTGAAGGATCTCCTGGTCCATAATGATCCTGTAAAGTGCTACGAAAAAAGCACATGGCTGGACACCAGGAGGAAAGTTGGCTGCTACAGATGTGAGAATTGCACGACGTGCAATAGTATGCTAACAGGGATGTTTTTTTCACCAACCACATACTGGGAGAAAGTACAAGATTTTGCACAGATTGTCATGTATGAGCACCTATGTGGTTTACATACTAATGTGCCCATGCTCGCTAGTATACGTGGGTAAGACCTCCACTACATTTCGCGAGAGGATGGCTAATCATCGCCATGCGTTTAGACAGGCGATAGATAAGAAATCAACTGACCAACCAGTTGCTAGTCATTTTCTCCAGGCAGGACATACAGTGGCTAGTTTGAGAACTATACTCATTGACCATGTGCCCCCCTTACGGAGGGGAGGTGATAGG
The DNA here is from genome assembly GCF_027579735.1 of Bombina bombina. Lineage (NCBI taxonomy): Eukaryota > Metazoa > Chordata > Amphibia > Anura > Bombinatoridae > Bombina > Bombina bombina. The sequence goes on along the minus strand of NC_069502.1, from coordinate 320,119,832 downwards.
AATACGAAATTACTACAGGTTGAGACCTCCTGGATCTACCGTCTGGATACAGTGGCTCCTAAGGGACTAAATATGTAATTGGACTTTAATGTCTTTCTCTGAATGAGATGTCCATGATTAATCGGTCTAGGTCATCAATATCTAAGAAGATGGACTTGTCCATACTACATATATATATTCATAAAGTCTCTGAATGAACTGTGTTCAGTGTATTTCTGTGGCCTCAATAAAGTTTCCTACTATACTCCATTAGACATGAAAGATCTATATGAGTTACTGATGATTATAACTTGTTACATCTATTTAGAAAATTCGACACTAATGACATTATTGATTTAGCCATTAATGGGTTATCTAGTAATATACCTGAGAATGTAAAGTGTTTGAATAATATAGCTTTGATGATATAGGTATAAGGTCTGTTTTGAGACCTCAAGTAATGTGAAATTTTTAACATTTTTAATATGGTTAAGGTATTTTATTTTGTTTTTTCACTTTGGTGATTATATTAGTTGTACTTGTATTAGTTAGTCCGATGTTATCGGAACTTCCGCCACCCAGACATGCACAGTTGCTAGAGTGGTTATGCGCAGTTGAAGCGCAAACGTCATTACGTCATTGAGCATGCAAATTAGCCATATGGCTAGTGAGTGGCTGGACACATGCGCGTGGTGGGCGGCTTCCGATACACCAGAAGTGACAGAGACGCATTACAGGTACTTATAGGTGAGTGGTTTTGGGTTAGTTTTAGGAACCTTCTTTTGGGATAAATATGTTTTGATTGCCCATTGACAAAGATACCAACTGGTATCGAAACGTTTGGGGGATTTTTTGATTGATGCTGGATACCTAAAAAAGGAACTTTGCCAAGACCGGAGAGTGAAGCATTTTCTCTACCTTCTGGGGTTGATTGATATTGCCATATGTTTTCTATGCAGCACCCCGGCGGATGCCTTAAGTCACAGTGAGTGCACTTGTTGTGGATACTTATAAATATATATATATATATATATATATATATATATATATATATATATATATATATATATATGTATATATATATGTATATATATATATATATATATATATAGGACAGTTGAACATAAAAAAGGCTGTCACTACACCTGTAGAAATATTTATATAGATTAAAGCAGTTTTCACAATACATTTTTGCTACTTTGGTAGCTTTATTATATATTATGTTGTTTTATTAGAAATTTAATATTTTTATATATTTAAGACAGTAGTCCATTCAAATAAGGGTGTCGTTACACCTGTAGCTTAAACACTTAGATAAATGAAGAGTTACAAAATAGGTTGTTTCTACATCTGTAGCTTAAAAAATAATTAGACTGTCCTGTGGGCAGGCTTATTGACTAGTGTATATATATATATATATATATATATATATATATATATAGGGGGCGCCCTTGGTCAAACACAAGTTATTAGTCAAAAATACCAATAATAAAAGCAATAAACATAAGAACTATTACTGTATAGTTATTTGAAATCAGTATAGTACAGTATATTATGATATAAGTATATCACAACAAGAGATTCTAGAGTACTAGGATAAGGAGGATTATCTGAAGAATAAAAAATAAAAAAAATCAGGAGTGGTTGTGATAACAGGTCCAGGCAGCTGTCTGTAGGTGGATCAAGGCTGCGATCCAAGGTCAGTTCTCTGTAGACAATATAAGAAGACAGAAGCGCCATATGGCCTAGTATTGTATGTATAGGTAATGAAAAATATGTGATATATCACACTCACATTTGGTGAAGCACCCCTATTGGTGCAGATAAGGCAGGCTGGACTCAAACAGTCACCCAGCAGACTGACCTCTGGTGTTTATACAGCAGTCTATAGAAGGTATAAAGAGGCAAACAAAAGTGTCAATATGGCCTAGTATTGCATGATAAATGAGAAATGGTATCAAATAAGGTTTCACTCACATTTGATGGAGCACCTCTCATGGTGCATTGGGAGAAGGCAGAGGATCAGGAAACAAATAGTCCAGAGTTACAGTTTATCGATCCAATTAATAAAATAAAATAATATAAAAGAAGTATTGCAGCAAGCCGTAAGTTTATAAACTTACTTTATTAAAATAAATGAAAACAAGCAAGGCGTTTCTCAACCAGTGGCTGTTTTCATCAGGCCATTTTTTTTATTTTTGGGGTGTATTTTTTTTTTTAGATTAAGCATTTTGTAATTTTAATGAACTGAAATAGAGCTGAACACCCCAAAATAAAAAAACCCTAATATAAGCATTGCCCTGAAAAGGACATTTATATGGGCATTGCCCTTAAAAGGGCATTCAGCTCTTTTTTGGCCCATTAAAAATAAAAAATGCCTAATCTAAAAAAAAGAAAAACACCTCAAAAATAAAAAAAATCCCATTACAAAAAATAACAATCGAAATTATCCAAAATAATAAATATTATTCCTCCGAAAATAAAAAAACCCTAATCTATAATAAACTACCAATAGCCCTTTAAGGGCCTTTTGTAGGGCATTGTCCTAAAGTTAAACAGCACTTTTGCTAAAAAATTAAACAAACACCCCCTAACATTACAAACCCCCCCCAACCCACAAAATAAAAAAAAATGAACTAAAGAAAACCTAATCTACCCATTGCCCTGAAAAGGGCATATGTATGGGTATTGCCATTAAAAGGGCAGTCAGCACTTTTTCAGCCCATTAAAAGCCCTAATCTAAAAAAAAGGAACGCCACCAAAAAAAAAAAAAAAAACTAACACTAACTCCAAAATCGGTACCCACAGTTGTTGAAGTCCGGTGAAAGATTTTCATCCCAGCAGCAAAGCATCTTCATCCAGACGGCTCCATCTTCATCCATCATGGGACCGGCATCTTCTTCATCCATTGGAAGGTAGAGCAGTTGATACTCAGAGGTGGAGGTTCATCGGTCTGACGTGGAGGTCCTCTTCATGTGATCATCCGTCGCACACTGAGGATTCAATGCAAGGTACTCCTTTTATATTGGGGTACCGTTGCATTCCTTTTGGCTGAAAAATTAAAATCAGCCAATAGGAATTAGAGCTGCTCAAATCCTATTGGCTGATTTAAACAGCCAATATGATTTAAGCACCTCTCATTTCTATTGGCTGCCGATCGCATGAAGAGGACCTCCACGTCAGACCGATGGACCTCCGCATGGACCTCCATCTCCGCGCATCGACCGCTCCACCTCTGCAGGGATGAAGAAGATGCTGATCCTGCGATGGATGTAGATGGAGCCACCTAGATGAAGATGCTTTGCCATTGGGATGAAGATCTTTCGCCGGACTTCAGCAACTATGATTACCGATTTTATGGTTAGTGTGGTTTTTTTTAGTAAGGTTTTTTTTATTTTGTGGGTTTGGGGGGTGGGGGTTTGTAATGTTAGGGAGTGTCTGTTGACTTTAGGGTAATGCCCTACAAAAGGCCTTTTTAAGGGCCCTTGGTAGTTTATTATAGATTAGTTTTTTTTATTTTGGGGTGTTTATTTTTTTATTATTTTTAAACATGGTATTAGAATAGGAATAGTGATGTCCCGAACTGTTCGCCCGCGAACGGTTCCCATCGAACATAGCTTGTTTCGCGTTCGCTGCTGTGGGCGAACACATGGCGATGTTCGATCCGCCCCTATGTGTCATCATTGAGGAAACTTTGACCCTGTATGTCACAGCCGTCTGACACATTAGAGCCAATCAACATCAGACACTCCCTCACAGACCCTCCCAGCTACTCGGAATCCTCCATTTTAGACTCATAACGACCTTGCTTTCTTAATGAAAGTACGTGTTGTGTTTTTGCTCCTGACATTAATAGGAAATACATAGCTAGGCTAGTGTATTTAGTGTCCACTACAGTCCAGAAGGACTCCATTCATTTCTGCTGCAAGGAGAGCACCCCAAAAAGCCCTTTTAGGGCTTTATTTCGTGCCGTTTTTTTTTTTTTCCGTATTTTTATTAACATTTGCCTGGCTTTCAGCCTGTGTGTTTAAGGCTCACAGCATATGCTGTGATTACTGCCACCACTGATATCTCCCTAACAACATTAGTTTAAATTTAACTAACCAAAAATATTAATTATTTTGCTAGTGTAATTTTTTTCATTTTCTATCAGGCCTGTGTCACACAGCATATACTCTGGTTCATTGCTCTGTGTCAGCCACCAGTGTTAATATCCGTTTATAACATAATTTTAAATTAAAAAATTAATAATAATTTTGCTAGTGTAATCTAATTACATTTTCTATCAGGCCTGTGTCTGCCAGGCTCACTCAGCATTAATATACCTCATTTTTTTAAGTCTTTTGGTTAATTGGTCTGTGCCAGGCAGCCACCACTCATATCTTCTTCACCTTAATTTAAATATAAAAAAAAAAAGTTTAAAATGTTTTGATAGTGTAATCTAATATCATTTTCTATCAGGCCTATGTGTTTTGCTGACATACAGAGCCTACTGTGTTTACTTGCTGCCCTCCCTAGTCTATGAGCCACAACCTTTTTTTAATTCCCCCCCCAAAAAAATAATTTAAATCATTTTTCTAGTGTAATCTATCTAATAGTATTTTCTATCAGGCGTGTGTGTATCTGACGTACAGAGCCTACTGTTTTTAATAGCTGCCGTTCCAAGGCTATCAGCCACGACTCATATGTATGTGCTTAACCTTTTTCTTTAAATTCCCCCAAAAAAGTCTTTAAATCATTATGCTAGTGTAATCTAATTTTATTTTCTATTAGGCCTGTGTCTAACTGTCTATCTGACTTACACAGCATACTGTTGTTAATTGCTGCCCTACGTAGCAGCCAGCCAGTGCTACCACTCATATGTGCATTGCACTTCTTAACATAATTTTAATATTAAAATCTAAAAATTTTAAATATTTTGCTAGTGTAATCTAACTTAATTTTCTATCAGGCCTGTGTTTTTGTCACTTACACAGCATACTGTGTTAAATTGCTGCCCTATCTACCATCCACGACTCATATCTGCCAGCCTGTGTGCCAGGCCCAACTAGCCAATTAGTGGCACCAATCATAATTCTTGTTACAGTATCAAAAAAATTAAAAATCCTAATTTTTTGGACTGCAAATATTCAGTCTACTAGTGCCATTGAATTGCAGTTTCCTCCTGCCTGGCAGCCTGTGTGCCAGGCACAAACTAGCCAATTAGTGCCACCAATCCTAGTTGTTGTAAAAGTATTGTTAATCTTTAAAATTCCAAATTGATCGCTTGTGATTCATCAGTTTGCTCGTGCCATTGAATTACACTTTCCTCCTGCCTGCCAGCGTGTTTTCCAGGCCCAACTAGCCAATAAGTGGAACCAATCATAATTCTTGTAACAGTATATAAAAAAATAAAAATCATAATTTCTTGGACTGCAAATATTCAGTCTCCTAGTGCCATTGAATTGCATTTTACTCCTGCCTGGCAGCCTGTGTGCCAGGCCTACTTGAAAAATATTTACACCAATCATATTTGTTGTCACAGTATTCTTAATAATTAAAAATTAAAATTTTTGGTAAGTGTTGTTCAGAATCCTCAGTTTGCTCGTGCTATTGAATTGCACTTTCCTCCTGCCTTGCAGCCTGTGTGCCAGGCCCACCTAGCCAATTATTCCCAGCAATCATATTTTTTTTAACAGTATTGCAAAAATTGTCAATCATCACTGTTTTGACTGTCAGTATTCAGTCTCCTAGTGTCCTTGAATTGCATTTACCTCCTGCCTTGCAGCCTGTGTGCCAGGCCGTCTTGCCAACTATTGACACCAATCATAATTGTTGTCACAGTATTGTTACTAATTAAAATTAAAAGTTTTTTTATTCTTGTTCTTAATCCTCAGTTTGCTCGTGCCATTGAATTGCACTTTTCTCCTGCCTGGCAGCCTGTGTGCCAGGCCGACTTTCAAAATATTTACACCAATCATATATGTTGTCACAGTATTCTTAATAATTAAAAAATAAAATTATTGGTAATAGTTGTTCTCAATCTTCAGTTTGCTCGTGCCATTGAATTGCACTTTCCTCCTGCCTTGCAGCCTGTGTGCCAGGCCCACCTAGCCAATTATTCCCAGCAATCATATTTCTTTTAACAGTATTGCAAAAATTGTCAATCATCACTTTTTTGACTGTCAGTATTCAGTCTCCTAGTGTCCTTGAATTGCATTTACCTCCTGTCTTGCAGCCTGTGTGCCAGGCCGTCTTGCCAACTATTTACACCAATCATAATTGTTGTCACAGTATTGTTACTAATTAAAATGAAAAGTTACTAATTAAAATTAATCATGCAGGCCATATAGAGCTGCCTGCATTCAGTGTTGTATCATCTATTAAACTTATAAGAACAGAACTACCAAAATACAGCCTATGAAGGGCCTTATGAAGACTGAACAAAGGTTGTATTGTAGTATTTGGTTTGGCTAATCATGATGGCCATGTAGACCACCACCGAGAGGCCTGGAAGTAACAGGGATGACATGAAAGTGCTAAGAATAGTACTACTTGAAACAACCGAGTTAGCCATGGGTGTTAATCCAAGACCGCTTGGCTTTTTTTTGGGTTTGGGTGCGGCTAATCATGAAGGCCAGATAGACCTGCCACCATTCGGTGTTGTAACAGGTATTAAACTGCTAAGAACAGTACTACTGAACACAACCTAGTTAGTTACCATGGGTCCCAGAGCATATGTTTTGTTATTATATTTTGTAAGGGTAATCATGCAGGCCATATAGAACTCCACCAATAGGGTGAGTAACAGGTATTGAAATGCTAAGAACAGTACTACTTAACACAAAGTTAACATGGGTCCTAGAGCATATGTCTTATTATTATATTTTGTTAGGGTAATCATGCAAGCCATATAGACCTCCCCCGATAGGGTGAGTAACAGGTAGTAAAATGCTAAGAAGAGTACTACTTTACACAACCTAGTTACCATGGGTGCCAGACCGCATGTCTTGTTATTCTATTTTGTAAGGGTAATCATGCAGGCCATATAGACCTCCACCGATAGGGTGAGTAACAGGTATTAAAATGCTAAGAACAGTACTAATTAACACAAGCTAGTTACCATAAGTCCCACACCGCGTGTCTTGATGTTATACTTTGTCAGGGTAATCATTCAGGCCATATAGACCTCCTCCAAAAGGGTGTAACAGGTAGTAAAATGCTAAGAACAGTACAAATTAACACAACCTAGTTACCATGGGTCACAGACCCAGAGCAGATGTCTTTTTATATTTTGTATGGATAATCATGCAGGCCGTATAGACCTCCCACGATAGGGTGAGTAACAGGTATTAAAATGCTAAGAAGAGTAATACTTAACACAACCTAGTTACCATGGGTCCCAGACCGCATGTTTTGTTATTATACTTTGTAAGGGTAATCATGCAGGCCATATAGACCTCCCCTAACAGGTATTAAAATGCAAAGGAAATTACTACTTAAAACAAACTAGTTACCATGGGTCCCAGACCGCATGTTTTGTTATTATATTTTGTAAGGGTAATCATGCAGGCCATATAGACCGCCACCGATAGGGTGAGTAACAGCTATTAAAATGCTAAGGACATTACTACTTAACACAACATAGTTAACATGGGTCCAAGACCCAGAGCAGATATCTTATTATTATATTTTGTATGGGTAATCATCCAGGCCGTATAGACCTCCCCAAATAGGGGGAGTTACAGAGATTAGAGTGCTAAGAATGGTACTACTTAAAACACAACCTAGTTAACATGGGTCCCAGACCGCATGTCTTATTATTATATTTTTTCAGGGTAATCAGGCAGGCCATATAGACCTCCCCCGATAGGGGGGGTAACAGGGATTAAAGTGCTAAGAAAAGTACTAATTAACACAAGCTAGTTACCATGGGTCCAACACCGTGTGTCTTGTTGTTATACTTTGTCAGGGTAAACATGCAGGCCATATAGACTGCCCTTGATAGGGGGAGTAACAGGGATTACAGTTCTAAGAATAGTACTACACAACATAGTTAACATGGGTCCAAGACCCAGAGCAGATGTCTTATTATTATATTTTGTATGGGTAATCATCCAGGCCGTATAGACCTCCCCAAATAGGGGGAGTTACAGAGATTAGAGTGCTAAGAATGGTACTACTTAAAACACAACCTAGTTACCATGGGTCCCAGACCAGATGTTTTCTTATTATACTTTGTCAGGGTAATCATGCAGGCCATATAGAACTCCAACAAAAGGGTGGGTAAGAGGGATTCAAGTGATAAGAAAAGTTTTACTTAACACAACAAAATTACCATGGGTTCCAGAACGCGTGTCTTGTTATACTTTGTCAGGGTAATCATAACCGCCATATAGACCTCCACCAATAGGGGGAGTTACAGGGCTGAAAGTGCAAAGAATAGTACTACTTAACACAACCTAGTTGGGTCCAAGACCGCTTGTTTAATTATTAGACTTTATCATGGTAATTATATATCTAAAAAATCTATCTATTTTTCTTCTGTCGATTCTATCTAACTATCAATCTATGTATATCTATCTATCCTATCTATCTATCTATCTATCTATCTTCTGTCCTGACTGTTTGGAGACAGCCACTTGTGTTTCTGACAAATTTGAAGTAGGAGGACAGAACAATCATCTTCTTCCATCTCCCAGTTCAAAAAATGAAGGCCATATAGACCTCAACCGATTGGGGGAGTAACAGGTTGTAGTAAAATGTTAAGAATAGTACTACTTTACACACTACGGGTCACAGACCACATGTCTTATTGTTATACTCTGTCAGGGAAATTATATATATTTCAAATCCATTTATTTATATATCAAATCAATCGAACTAACAAACGTATCGATCAAATGTACATTGCATCTTTTGATCGATGTAATTCGTATCTATAAAATGTATATTACATATTTTGGTTGATGTCATTCGTATCTATAAAATGTATATTGCATCTTTGATTCGATAACATTCGTATCTATCAAATGTATATTGTATCTATTGATCAATGTAATGCGTATCTATCAAATGTATATTGCATCTATTGAGCTATGTACAGTGTATCGATCGTATGTATATTGCATCGATTGAGCTATGTAATCTATGTATCTATCTATCTATCTATCAAATCTACCTATCTCGTGGTTCCGCAAGTGGACTGTTTGCAGTTGATTGCGGTTCGTTACACTTGGAGTTTGCTCTGTCACTGTGATGCGGCCGTAACCCTTACACTACCTGATAGATACGACATCATTACTGATGTTTTAAAGCACGTTATTGCAAACAATTTGGGAATGTTAGGTGATTTAGGCCCTTTATGGGTTAAAAGCAGACTCTGCATAAACTATGTAATTTTACATGGGAGTTTTGCCAGGGATCCCCCTCCAGCATGCCACAGTCCAGGTGTTAGTAACCTTGAAACAACTTTTCCATCACTATTGTGGCCAGAAAAAGTCCTTGTAGATTTTAAAATTTGCCTGCCTATTGAATTCAACGGCGGTTCGCGGGTTCGCGAACAATACCGGAAGTTCGAGTCCGCCATTCGCGAACCGAAAATTTTAAGTTCGCGACATCACTAAATAGGAATAATTTTTATTATTTTGGATCATTTTGTTTGTTATTTTTTGTAATGTTAGGTTTTTTATTTTTGTAATGTTAGTTTTTTTTATTTTTAGTAATGTTAGGTTTTAGTGTAAGCTTAGGTTTTATTTTTATTTCACAGGTAAGTTTGTATTTATTTTTAAATAAGTAGTTAGTTAATAATTGTAACTTTAATTTAGGTCTATTTTAATTATGTTTCAGTTAGGGGTGTTAGTTTTTGAGGTTAATATAGTATAATTTAGGTTGTTGCGATGTGGGGGCCGGTGGTTTAGGGGTTAATAGGTTTATTTAGTGTTGGCGATGTGGGTGTATGGCGGTTTAGGGGTTAATTGGTTTAGTTAGTGTCGGCAATGTAGTGGGAATGCTGTTTATGGGTTAATAGATTTAGTTAGTGTCGGCGATGTCAGGGAACTGCGGTTTAGGGGTTAAAAGGTTTAAGTAGTGTCGCCGATGTTTGGGAACTGCGGTTAGGTGTTAAAAGGTTTATTTTGTGTTGGCGTTGTCTGGGAACTGCAGTTTAGGGGTTAATAGGTTTAGTTTGTGTCGGCGTTATCTGGGAACTGCGGTTTAGGGGTTAATAGGTTTAGTTTGTGTCAACGATGTCGGGGAACTGCGGTTTAGGGGTTAATAGGTTTAGTTAGTTTTGACGATGTTTAAGAATGGTGGTTTAGGGGTTAATAGGTTTAGTTAATTTAGGCGATGTCGGGAAACAGCGGTTTAGGGGTTAATAGGATTATTTAGTGATTTAGTTAGTGTCGGCGATGTCGGGGAACTGCGGTTTAGATTAGAACAATGAAACATTCCGAATATGAATAAAGAATGGACCTGAAAATTCAGAAACTGATTTATTAATTTTCGGAAATTTTCAGGATTTTAGTTATGGTATCGATTCGGAAATTCGGATGCATTAGAATTTCAGAATCAGCCAAAATTTGGCCGAAACGAAATGCACATGTCTTGTCTGTACCTTAATTAAAAAAAATAGAACTGTTGGGGATAAAGATTTGATTTGAGGCAGCAGACTCCCCAGTGCCTAGGGCAGCACAAAAAAATTAAATAATGCACCACTGTTTGGAGTGATTTCAAATTACAATACAGAGGATACATTTAAAAGTTTAATTTTGGTTAAATACATTTGTACTTCAAACAAAAAATAAAGAAATACTTTCTAACAAGTGAGGGTCAATAGAAAGTGTTAAAGATTCAGTAAAACTGACATTTTTATTTTACGTTTGCATATAATTCAAGAAATACAACAAGCAAATAAAGGGACCTCCTAGATACATTTTAAATGAAGTGCTATTTAAATACTGTTATAAATATTTATGAAATATACTTTCACTAGCCGTGTTACTGGTGGAGAATACAGTGCATGTTCTGCAGGTCATGTCCACAGTAAACATTCTAACATAAGCAGTGATAGCTCTTTGCTAGAAACAAAAAAAGAATATAAAATGTGTTTTTAAAATTCCACCAGAATGTCCCTTTCACACAAAGCAAAGGACGACTATGCAAATGGAAAAAAATAAATGGATAAATATATTAGAATGTTAAAATCTAAAATATGAAAAGTGATCAAAAGAGATGATGGGAAAAAAACAACTGATTTTTATATAATGTCCCTCTGTTTACACAAGGGAGTAACTGGTGTTTAGGATAATTAAGGAATATAGAAATGCAACACTCATTTTACATGGTCCTATCACACAGTTTTTCTCCCTAAACACATCACATCAGCAGGCACCAAGACAACATCACATGGTGTGGGGGCAGGGAAGGCTGCAGGTCAGCTGCTGGGGCTCCCTCTGAGTTCAGGAGTTTTTTAGGAGGTAAAGAAATCTGATCTAAAAACCTTTTGCTGACTGTCTGAGACATTCCCCCCTAGAGCTGAAAACAGCAGAGTCAGCCTCCGGCATACTTTGTTTTCATTCAGTTTGTCTGCTGTGGAGCAGATTATGGATGGCATATGTGGCATGTGATTTACAGTGTGTAGGGCTGATGACCTAAGGATGAATACTGTTATGGAAGGCTGAAAATAATATGTTATTCTTAGTTAATTAACCACAAGATTTATTAAATAAATTGTTATAGCCATGGTTATATTTTAGTTTGTTTAGCTTTCTGTCATTTGTTTTTCTTTATGAGAATTGGCATCCTTGTTATGTGGAATGGGCCATGTTTTAGTGATTGTTTTAATATGTGTGCTACCAGGGGTACAACTATATTGTGAAATATATTCCAATAGACGCCTCAACATGATGATACATGCACTTACTGCTATATTTCTATTTTTAATATAAAACCTGTATAACAATGTTTTGAATGTTTCTTTCATTAGAGGTAGGTACTGCAGTTTTAGATTAACTTTGCCCAGGTGGACATAGACTTGATCAACACAAAAAGTAAAAAAAAAAAACATCAACTATACAACAAAAATGCAAGTATTAAAAATAAAACTCTCTGTAATACTAATAATATAATTGATTAATTAGCCCATATATTTTTCAAGGCTCTTAAATAGCAAATTATTCTGTTCTGGACGACAAAAAAAAGATATATATATATTTTTTTTTTTACAACATTTATTTGCATGAAATCAATAGAAATACAATATTTACAATGTGTATATGCTTTTTAATAATATAGAAATAAAAAATAAAAAAGCTACAAACTGAAAATAGGACACCAATAAAGAATATGATAGATTATATATATATATATATATATATATATATATATATATATATATATATATATATATATATATATATATATACATATACATATAGAGTAAAGAGATACTTTGATTTAAAATACCATGAAAAATTAATTTATTATTTTTACAAAGATAAAATTAAATTAAGTAAAATCAAATAAAATGCTTAAAAAAATCAAACACACCTTAGATAGTACAGGAAACTCAGCATAATACATGCATGGGAACCCCAAATTATTTTACAAAATCTGTTTAATGTTTCTTACAAAAACAAACATAGTTGCTGTCATAAAAAAAACCATTAAAACTAATTTCACAGGATACATTTACAATATCCCTTTGTTGCTGCCAAAGCTACAAAATAAGAACACACAGTAATTTAATTGTTTAGCAAATATAAAATATAGGGTGTTCTAATCTTCACTAGAAAAAAAGTGTGAAAACCCATAAAGTAACTATTGCATTCTGGGAGGGTGGAATGAAGATTTCAAGGCATAGTTGTTGTATGATGTGTACTAAAGTATTTCAACTTTTGATTTAGAAATTCACAGGTTGACTTGCACATTTTATAAATTGTCATCAAGCCAAGCTAAGTATTTGTTTGTAATGTGATGTGCTAAAGAGAAATCAAAAGGCCAGGTATTTAGTAGCATAATACCATGGAATGTATTGTCATAATGAGCATGTTCAACTTGGACTCCAGCTTTTTTCAGTCTTGCAGCATACATGACACCATCATCTCGTAAGACATCATACATACATGTAATTATATAAGTTATTGGGAGACCTTTTAACTTTTCATCTTCTACTAAAAGGGGTGATGCTCTCACGTCTAAAAGTCCTGGGTATTTTTTAACAAAATTCGAATGACCTTGAGCAGGTACTGAGTAGACATGATTCTTTTTCAAATTTTCAGGCAGCAAAGTGCTCCAGTTTACAAATTTAAACACATCTGCTTCATCTGGTGATATGTGACTATTGGACATCATTGCTGTGTTTAAAGCTTTATCATTAGTGAAATATTCACTCCAGAAACGCACCATAAGCTCCCTGGAAAGTAGAGGCATGTTCCCGTTATCTTGATAAGATGGTGTGTTTAAATCAATGTTCTGTAAAACTGGGTAGATTAACCCTTGAATTTTGATTTTAACATTGACTTCAGAGTCTTGGAGCAACTGAAAGAAAATCAAATAAAGGCTTTAGTAAGCAATAAAAAACAGTGATTCTGGTTAAATGAACAATAATTCCAAATTGTGTAAAATAAATTAATGGGATAGTAAGCATTTTCATATAAAATGTTTAGCTATGTTTAATGAACTTTGCAATATACTTTTATTTGTAAAATGACTATGAGCTCTGGTCAAAGGTATCAGCATTTTTAATATAACTTGAAATTTTAGCTGTTTGTGCTCTGTACCACTGAGCAGGGTTTAGCTCCCTCTGAGATTAGAACTACCATGTATTGCTTAAAGGGACAGTGTATTGTAAACATGTTTCCTCTTTAAAGGGACAGTATACACTCATTTTCATATAACTGCATGCAATTGACACTATTATAAAGATTAAGATGCACAGATACTGATTTACAAATCCAGTATAAAACTGTTTAAAAACTTACTTAGAAGCTGTCAGTTTGGCTCTCAAAAACTGAGCTTCTTATTTTCCACCCTTCTTCCAAAATCTCCACCCCCCCATATCCCTAAAACTGTTGATAACTCCATCATTACTCCAACCTCACACGCTCAATGTCTTGGGGTCACACTTGACTCAGATCTTTCTTTCACTCCTCACATTCAGTCCTTGGCTAAAGCCTGCCTTAAAAACATCGCTAAAATCAGACATTTCCTTACACCAGACACAACTAAGATTTTAATCCACTCTCTCATCCTTTCCCACCTTGACTACTGCAACTCGATCCTCTCTGGTCTCCCAAGCTGTCGCCTAGCTACTTTACAATCCATAATGAATTCCTCTGCCAGGCTCATCTTCCTTACACATTGCTCTTCATTTGCCGCACCTCTCTGCCAATCCCTTCACTGGTTTCCTCTTGCCTCAAGGATTAAACACAAAATTCTCACTCTGACACACAAAGCCCTCAATTACATTGCTCCCCCCTACATCTCAGACCTTGTCTCTAGATACTCTCCCTCCCGACCCCTTCGCTCCGCTCATGATCTCCTACTCTCCTCCTCTCTTGTTACTTCCTCACATTCCCATTTACAAGATTTCTCCAGACTAGCTCCCATCTTATGGAACTCTCTGCCTTGCTCCACAAGACTCTCCCCTAATTTTAAAAGCTTCAAGTGCTCCCTGAAGACTCTAGTATTCAGGGATGCATAGAACCTACACTAACCTTCCTATCTCCACTGCTATCCCCTTAAACCCCATAGAATGTAAGCCTATTAGCCCAGCTGTTTGCAGTCCACCTTCATAAGAGCTGAGTACAACAGTGCAACTCTCGGCAGGACCCTCTACCCATTTGATCCCTGTAATTGTTTTTTATATACCACCTATGTTCATAGCGCTGCGGAACCTGTTAGCGTTCTACAAATACCTGATAAAAATAATAATTATGATAATACTAAGTTCCCTCCCTTACAGATACAACTGCAACCTCTGAGCATGGGTTGTTCCTCTCCTTGAAAATTAACCTGCCTAAACACAATTCCCAATCCATAATTAATTAAAAGCACATATAAACTATGGCATATCAAGTATATGCTTGTATTTTCGTCCTATGCAATAAAATATGAAGGGTATTCATAACTGGAGTTTAGAAATATAGCAATTGTGGATTTATAGCTCAACAATCTCACATGTATGGTACATTTAATTAGCTCATATACACAAAATAGGACGAATTAAAGGGACACTGAACCCATACTTTTTCTTTTGTGATTCAGATAGAGCATGCAATTTTAAGCAACTTTTTTAATTTACTCCTATTATCAATTTTTCTTCGTTCTCTTGCTATCTTTATTTGAAAAAGAAGGCATCTAGGGGTTTTTTTGGTTCAGCACTCTGGACAGCACTTTTTTTATTTGTGGATGAATTTATCCACCAATCAGCAAGAACAACCCAGGTTGTTCAACAAAAATGGGCCAGAATCTAAACTTACATTCTTGCATTTCAAATAAAGATACCAAGAGAATGAAGAAAATGTGATAATAGGAGTAAATTGGAAAGTTGCTTAAAATTTCATGCTCTATCTGAATCATGAAAGAAAAAAATTGGGCTCAATGTCCCTTTAAGCTTAATTATGGTTACAACTTTATATGACTGTTTCAGCTTTACAATATCATTGGCCATAAACAATGTCAAAAAAGTTAATTATATTGGCTATGGATACATCTTTTTAAGAAATGTTGTTTATACAATACATTTAATAATGTATATAAATTTATAAAACATAACATTGGGAGTGATATATTATGGATTGTTTACTAAACTCTCTTCTTTCTTTTATTTAAAGAATTCTGATTTGTTAAATGTACTCAAGGATGATTGGTCTATATTGCCGTCAATAATACTTAGTTTCACCTGATTGGATAAATCATATAGTGGATTCCTTATTTGTAAACAAGTTGGCTTCTTATCAAAATGCCACAGTCTTGAGAGGTCTATTAATATTATATCCAATAATGTAAATGAAAAGATCATGTGATTAATATCAAATAATTGAATATTAATTATAATAGCAGTTAGTCTTACCTGTTGTGTTACTGCAGCAGCTAGGTTCCCCCCTGCACTGTCTCCTGATATAGAAACTCGCTTTGGATCCACAGAATATTTTGCAAGAATTTCTTTATCTAGGAAATATTTAACTACATCATACACATCTTCAAATTGTGTTGGGAAGTGAACCTTAGGTGCCAATCGATAGCTTGAAAATGGATAAAGAAAGACTCATTATTTCATAAAATTCAGCTGTTTATTATTTGTAGTTATTAAAGTAATAACTGAAACAAATCTTTAAAATATTGTATACAATTGTAAATATTTTAAAAAAATTTATAACACATTAATTCCAAGTTTTCAGCTCCCATTAAAGTTAAGAGGAGCAAACAAAAGATAATTTGCTCTTAGCTTACATTGAGCTCATTGATAAAGCCTGTTGTATGTTGTTGGTAATAGTTTTGGGCTTTCTCTACTAGACATTTAGGGCCTCAATGACCTTAGAGTGATAGTAAAGTCAAATGTTCATGATTTAGATTGACCATGCAATTTTAAACATTTTAATGTATTTCTATTATCACATGTGCTTTGCAAATCTAGTTAGGCTGCTAGGTGCTTAAGAGTGTTCACGTGTCTTTAGCATTCTATGGCAGCAGTGTCTGCAACTATGTATAACATTGCTATAAATATTGTTGCAAACTGCTGCTAGGTGGCTAAAGACACACACTTCTGAGCTCACCTAGGATTTCTCTGTAACAAAAGAATACCAAAAACACTAAGCAAAATGAATTACAGAAGCAAACTGGTAAGTTGTTTAAAACGGTATGCTCCGTACAACCAATTTAAAGGAATAGAATGGTCACAAATAAAATGTGAATGGGTGACTTTCAGTTTTAAATAGAAGCATTTTGCAATATATGTCCATTACCAAACATGCATCTAATAAATGTTATTACTGTTTTTCAGCAGCATATGCACATATGCTGTGGGGGGGGGGGTCGAGTAATAACATTTACTAGGAGCACTTTTGCTAATGTAAGTAGATCTCACAAAATATCTATCTATCATATTATTGAATGGGGGAGGGGTTACACTTAAAGGGATAGTAAACATTTTGTAATTACACAACATTTCTGTTACTATAGAATAACATATCAGCCAAATCTTAAAATGTTTACAATAAATTGACATATATTTTACTGCAATTAACCAAACTCCACCCACCTGATAGGTGGGGATATAGCGCCAAAAGGGATAGTCCCACCTGTGGCTCTGACCGTCGGCTATCTAGCTAGCCCAAAGAAGTGAATTGGATGTATGTGAGAGTGATAGTACAGAGCGCCTCAAATCGGGCTGGGTGGAGGGAGAGCTTGTGAGAATTAAAATGTTCAAGCTGTTATTACAGTGGATAAAAGCTTTATAGAATAAAACTGGACAAATAAATAAATAACAATAGCAAATAAATGCACATATAGTTAAAAAATTGTGGATCCACAATGTACAGTGTACAAAATTACAGATGGATACAATATGTTCTTGAAATTGACCAATGTATACTCTTAATTGGGGTGCCTGGAGCTATGGGCCGTTAGGGCTGTGTCCTTTGGCCAATTGCAGTGGATACAATGTGGACATTTAGACCTGTAGACCAACTTCAATGGATGAAGTATAGGCTGACTATGGATATGGTGTAAAAATGATCTATACTGTTAAAACAATTGATACCGTGGCTACTTTAGTGTCAAATGTGTCATTGTGGTGTAAACTCAATATACAATGGTATTGATTGTGGCATCAAATAATGTTTGTGGCATCAAATAATGTTGGAATAATGTTTGGGATATTGATTGCGCAGTGTGGTAATAGTTTAGGGTCTGGCAATAATTGAGGATGCCTTTGACTCTTGTGGACAAGTGAATAAAAATGAGGAATTGTGCAAACAGGGACACTTGGCAATAATGTGACACAGTGAATATATACACACAGTGAATCTAAACCCTTGATAGGTTAGGAAAAAAAAATCTGATTGTGTCTCAAAAAGTCAAATATAAAAATGAAAAATTGCAAAAACAAAAAATAGTGAAAGCAATGCTTTTGTGCACAAAAAAATATAATAAAAATGTAATCCAATAGTCTGTTATGTAGGTTGAGGATAGAAATACAGTTTTGGTTAAAAAAAAATTGGATGGAAATGACCTTGTTTTAGATGGTGAGAATCCCTTTTCAGTCCTGATGGTGAGAACCACAATATATATTCCCAAGCTTCACCCAAGGAGCTGGTAAGCATATTTTCATTTTTTATAACTGTTTGAAACAAATGACACTAAGGAAATGTATCCCCATCAGGAGAATTAAACATTCACCTTTGGGTGAAGCTTGGGAATATATATTGTGGTCATTTGCATCCAATTTTTTTAACCAAAACTGTATTTCTATCCTCAACCTACAAAAGCATTGCTTTCACTATTTTTTGTTTTTGCAATTTTTCATTTTTATTTTTCATCCATTGTTACGGTCACATTTGTGACATTTTATATTGTATTTTACTGCACCATTAAACTATGGTATTTTAACTCTTTGCTGAGAGCCTGAGCTTGATTGAAATCTACCCTGGAGTGATTTGTTACACTGCCTTGGTCAGTGAACTGGGACACTGTGAACTCCCAGTTTGCCTCTATAAGCACAACAGAGTGCTGCTTTACTTGTGAGTATAAAATCTGTATTCACCTATTTTTACATTTGTCCAAACTATATCACACGAGGAGGCGCCCTTTTCTTTGTGATTTTCTTTGCACAGAGAGAGTATTTACCCCGACTGGTTTTGTGACAAGGAGCTGACTTCTGGATCTAAGGGAGAATCTTATATATGTGCTACCCAGGAGGACTAATTAACCTCTGAAGTGCCCTCCTAATCTTGGGACTGCCTGAGCATCAATATCATATACAGATAAGAACTTATTAGAGACTTAATACTATTTATTTATTATATATTGTTTTAAGCTGCATTTTCTGTTTATATTGATCACATCACATTTGATGAGAGTCCATGTCTCATTTTTTCTGTAATTGTCATTATTATTTTGTCTTTATACATTATTATCTGATCATTTTATATTATTTTTAAGTTTTTATTGTTTTTACTATACTTCAGTATTATCCTACAGATTGTTTTATATATTTCTTCTAGCGCCCCCTAGAGTTACGCTTGCATAGTGTAACAGGTATTCCAGTTTTTATTCTATAAAGCTTTTATCCACTGTAATAACAGCTTGAACATTTTAATTCTCACGAGCTCTCCCTCCACCCAGCCTGATTTGAGGCGCTCTGTACTATCACACTCACATACATCAAACTCCACCCACCATTTGCCTTATTTGGAGGAGCCAATCAGGGCCTTGGTCCATAGACAACTAGGCTAGCGACTGTCATAAAATTAGAATTAAAATTAGTTGTTATCTGATACAGCCTGTTAGGGACATATATGTAGCAGAGTTAGCCTTGAGAAGTTATTATACATTTCAAATTCTGAGCATTGGAAATTGCTCAGTATTCAAAGCTAAAATACATGTAAAGGGGCAAAATAAATAATTTAATTGTATTGCAAAGTTGTTTTATAATACATACATAAACATTTTATTCACAAATCTAAAGGTGTTACTCCTTTAACATCTGACAAAACATTTGTGCACCTAATATCAAAAGTTAGCTCACAGCCTGGTTCACTTAAAACACTTGTACTAAATAGCACTAGTAAAGCATGAGTGTAGTAAATAATAACAACATTCTATGAATCCCATGAAAGAGTGTGCACTGTTCTAACAACAGATTAATAAAACTATTTTGTGCACCTGTAAAACAGAATACATCTACAGCAAAATTGAAACTGAAAGCACTTTTCACAAGGGTTAATAATTTGAAGCTTAGTTTTTGTATCAGAAATGTAAGCTCAGCCATAGATTTTTTTCTGTCATGATTAAGATAGATCTCTCCAATATACTTCCATTATTAAAATGTGCACATTCTTTATATATGCACACTTTGTGAAGCTCCAGCTCATACATACTAAACATGTGCAAAATGCACAGCATATACATATATGCATTTTGTTATTGGCTGATGACTGTCACATAGTACAGGAGAGGGAAATTTGGATTAAAGAGGAAAAAAAAATAGTCCAAAATAAACTTTCATGGTTTAGATAGGACATGTCATTTTAAACAACTTTCCAATTTACTTTTATCACACATTTTGCTTGGTTCTCTTGGTATTCTAAGTTGAAAGCAGGTTAATATGCCAATTTCTGCCTCTTATCTGAATGCATTTTGACAGTTTTGTTACCACTAGAGGGTGTGAGTTCATGTTTGTCATATAGATAACACTATGCTGATGCACATGGAGTTAATAGGAATCAGCACTGATTGGCTAAAATGCAAGTCTGTCAAAAGAACTGAAAGAAGGGGGCAGGTTGCAGCGGATTAAATACAAGGTAATCACAGAGGTAACACATATATTAATATAATTGTGTTGGTTATGCAAAACTGGAGAATGGAAAATAAAAGCATTATCTTTCTTTTATAAAAATAAAAATTATGGTGTAGGCTGTCCCTTTAACTTAGAAATTTGACAGAGAATATTCTACTGCTCATTTTAAATTAAAAATATGTGCTATTACATATATTTTTTTTTAATTTGACAGTTATTAAATTCTACTGTATTTAGTTGTCCTTTTATATATATTTTCCTAGTAGAAGGATGAAGTAGAGGAGAAATATAAATTTGGAGCCAACAAGAGAGACAAATCCGAGCGTTTAACAATCAATTCAAACACTCAATAAAAATAAAGTTGAGTTTAAGTGATCAATTATTAAAAAAGTGTGCTAAACTCACCCTGACTGCAGGCCCGGACTGGCCATAGGGCATACCGGGCATATGCCCGGTGGGCCGCCCTGAGTGCTGGGCCGCCCTGAGTGCTGTGCCTGTGACTAGCTTCTGTCTTAGCTTTGTTTGCCCCAAAATTTTATTGTGACTCTGTGCGTGTGCAACATAATATACAGTGCGGCGTGCCAGTGCCGCAGCTGCTCACTGTCTGAGACTGACTCTGAGTACTCTACTGAGCTCAGCCCTAACACACAGACACGGCCGCACTAGTGTAATGTTGCCTGCCGATGCTGGGGGCCCAAATCTGACTGCGCTGCGGCCGCACGCTGACTACCGGTCTTTCTGTCTGAGGTCATGAGTCTGACAGTGTGAGGTGGAGCTGCTGCACTCTGCAGTGTTAATGGCGCGAAACACTTTACAGCTGCGCAGGCCAGGCAGCACAGCCGCAGCTAGGTCTTGTCTCTCCATCCTTGGCAATGGCATGTTGCGGTCAGACATTTGCTGTAGTGGCGTAATGGCATTCCTCCTGATGTTCCTGGCTCCGTCCTGATGTTTATGGGGAAGGGGATAGGAGTACCAGCATATGCCATACCTGTATGTAGCCCTAGTAGAAAAGTCTGATAAGAAGCTGACATCGATCTGCGATCTCATGTATGTACTGTTACAGTTTAATGTGCATCTCAACAACTTTTTAATGTGCATCTCAACGACTTTATGTTTTTGTCTACTAGAAGTAATCCTGTACTTGAGAGGTTGTACTTTATTTGGAGTGTACGGCCCGGGTAGTTGGGAGCAGCACTGTGTGCTATGACCTGTTTGTCTTAGGTGCTGTTATAGTTAAACTTATGGGATAAACTAGGGGTGGTGATAGTAAGGGATTTATATGCTGTGGCAGCCAGGTCACAATTAGTATTTTGTCATGGGGAGGTATGGGGTACAGGGTGTTAGAATAGATCAGTTAAATAAATGTGGTGACTATGGGATAAGAGGCTAAGGCAATTGGAGGATCAAGGGGTTAAAGGCAGGTGTAATAAGGGGAGGTTGTATTTTGGTTTACTTGAGTGGTGTAGGGGTTAATTTCAGTTCATGGGCTCTGATGTTTGGTTAATGTGTTAGTGCTATTTACTGCTATTATCAATTTTACTTTGTTCCTTTGGTATAATTTTTTTTGAAAAGCAGGTAGGAAGGTCAAACAGGATAATTCTAATTATTTATTAATTTATTTATTTTTACATCTATTCATGCACCATTTTGTAACTGTAACTGAAATTAATATAATTTTTATTACTATATAAGTATCACTATAAATATAAATTTAAATATTTCCTCTCACAAGTATCTTCACAGAATGTAATCTATATGGCACACATGAACTAACACCCTCTAGCTGTGAACAACTGTCAAATGCATTCAGATAAGAGGTGGCCTTCAAGGTCTTAGAAATTAGCATATGAGCCTATCCAGGTTTAATTTTCAACTAAGAATACTAAGAGAACAAAGCAAATTTGATGATAAATGTAAATTGTAAAATTACATGCCCTATCCGAATCATGAAAGTTTAATTTTTACTAGACTGTTCCTTTAAATAAGAAATGGTGAGTGGGGGGGGGGGGGGGGGGGAGTGGGCCTCTTTGCCCTAAAATGCCCGGGCCTCTTTTTGGTCCCAGTCCGGCCCTGCCTGACTGTGACAGCACTCTTCTACCATTGAGGTGATATTTGCGCCTCTAAACCAATAGCCGTGCTAGCATACAAAACACTGTCAGCTGACACGCACAGCTATTGGTTTAGAGGCGCAAACGTCACCCCATTGAAGGAGAGCGCTGTCCCGTGGGCAGCCAGAAATGCTGAGTTTAGACACAGTCAGAGTGAGTTTAGCATCCTTTTTTTTTTATAATTAATCACTTAAAGGGACAGTCTACACCAGAATTTTTATTGTTTTAAAAGATAGATAATCCCTTTATTACCCATTTGCCAGTTTTGCATAACCAACACAGTTATAATATACTTTTAACCTCTGTGATTATCTTGTATCTAAGCCTCTGCAAACTGCCCCTTTTTTCAGTTATTTTGACAGACTTACAGTCTAGCCAATCAGTGCCTGCTCCCAGATAACTTCACGTGCACGGGCACAGTGTTATCTATATGAAATACGTGAACTAACACCCTCTAGTGGTGAAAAACTGTTAAAATGCAATCTGAAAGAGGTGGGCTTCAAGGTCTAAGAAATTAGCATATGAACCTCCTAGGTTAAGCTTTCATCTAAGAATGCCAAGAGAACAAAGCAAAATTGGTGATAAAAGTAAATTGGAAAATTGTTTAAAATTACATGCTCTATCTGAATCATGAAAGTTTATTTTGGCCTAGACTGTCCCTTTAAACTCAGCTATATTTTTAGTGATGTTAAATCCTAGCGTTTGTTAAACGCTCAAATTTACCATCACTTTAATATGAACTTTAATTCTAACCGTTAAGATAAATAAAATACATCAGTTTTTAAAGCACAGTCCTTAAATGGCTACAGGCTATTACCAAAAACATGTCAAGGACATCAGTGTTATCATTTGCCTAACAAACATCTCTTACTCTATTGATACAACCACTCCATTAAGCTTTTGCGCTGTCATTCTTGCCAAGAGATCATAGGGCTTCATGGCTGCAAGAGAATAATTAAACAGGTTTTTAATTGTTGAAATAATTTAGCTCAAATCAGTACAATTACATACATTGTAGAGAAAACAATATATCTAGGGCTTTGTGATCTTGGTAACATAGAACAATATGACAATTTTAGAAATTCAGCATAAAGCCCTGCTTAAAGGGACAGGTAGCCCCACATTTTTATTTAATGATTTGGATACAACATACAATTTTAAACAACTTTCCAATTTACTTTTAATATCAAATTTGCTTCATTCTCTTGTTATCCTTTGCTAATGGAACAGCATGTATGTATGGGGTACTTGTAAAGCGTGGCTAATCACTTTTAAGGGTCTCAAGGCGCTGCTCATTTTATCGACCTCGGAAGGATGAAAGGCTGAGTGGACCCTATTGGGGATCGAACTTGCAACCCTTGGGTTGCTACAGAGCTCAGCCACAGTGCCTTAGCATGCTTGATGTTTTAGCATATGTAGATACTTTAGCCTTTTTGGCTCTCCCTCCTACCTTCATATCTATTCTCTTTGGGAATTTGTTGATGATTGGTGGCTGCACATATAAGCCTCTTGTTGTTATTGGCTCACCAGATGTGTTCAGTTAACTAATAGTGCCTTGCTGCTCCTTCAACAAATGATACAAAGAGAATGAAACATATTTGATAATAGAAGAAATCGGAAAGTTGTTTAGAATTGTATGCTCTGTCAGAATCATGAAAGAAAACATTTGGGATTCATGTCCCTTACACAACTATATATGTTAATGACACTAATGCTCAATAGCAAAATACTAGAAATGATAGGTGAAAAAAGCTTTAATGATTAGCCTTAGCAACAAAGGCCTTCAGCCGCTACCTTACATCCATGAATATAATCCAGTGACTTGGGTAATGCCGCCTCTTACTGATCATATTTAAAAAAAGATATATATATATATAAAGCATCAATGAGAGCAAGTTAAAGACTGTAAAATAGATTGAGTTTCATTTAAAATAAGCAAAAACAAGGCATTCATATTTTATATGACACCCTTATTAAAGGGATAGGGAAGTCCTAATTAAACTTGCATGATTCAGATAGAACATGTCAAACTAAGACACTTTTTAAATTCGCTTCTATTTTCAAATGTGCATCTTTCTCTTGATATCCCTTGTTGAAAATGAATATACACATATCCTGCACAAGTGGGAGCTAGCTGCATTTGTCTCTTGGCTAGCTAGATGAGTTCAGCTAGCTGCCAGTAGTGCAATGTATTTATAACAAAAAATACATATAATAGGGTACCCTATACACAAATCAAAAGGAATAAAGGCAATAGTTTAGGAGTAAGTTAGTCCTCAAGATACGTGTCCTTAAATTGGTGAGTAAATGTTATAACCAGTAATAACTGTGGCTATAAATGTGTCCAAAAAATAAGTGTCCAAAAGATGCAATGGATATGGGTGTTCTCTGTAAGTATCCAAAAATGTCCATTGTGTCCAAAATGAATCCTAATTACGTGATAGTGATCCCAGAAAAATAAAATAAAAATATACAAAAATAGTGAACCAAAAATTAATGAACCAAAAATTGATGAACCAAGATTCCAATAAAGTTGATACCTGTAAAAACAAAAGCACTATGTGAATTTTGTTTTTACAGGTGTCAACTTTTTTGGACACATTTATAGCAACAGTTATTACTGGTTATAACATTTACTCACCAATTTAAGGACACATCATGAGGACTAACTTAGTCCTAAACTATTGCTTTTATTCCTTTTGATTTGTGTATAGGGTACCCTATTATATGTAATTATTTTTGTAATAAATGCATTTTTTTTAACTATATATTTCTAACCTTGATATTTTAGTATATGTAGATACTTTAGCCTTTTTGGCGCTCCCTCCTACCTTCATATCTATTCTTTTATAGGGATCTCATTTTGGGAGCTTGTATCTTTTTATGTTGGCGCTGTATATAATTTAATTTTATTGTAGCAACAAGCTCCCAGTAGTGCATTGGCACTCCTAAGCCTACATAGGTATGATTTTCAAAAAATGATACAAAGAGAACAAAGCAAATTAGATCATAGGACCACATTAGAAAGTTGTTTAAAATATGTTCTTTCTGAATCATGAAAGAAAGAAAAAAAACATAATTTATGTAAGAACTTACCTGATAAATTCATTTCTTTCATATTAGCAAGAGTCCATGAGCTAGTGACGTATGGGATATACATTCCTACCAGGAGGGGCAAAGTTTCCCAAACCTCAAAATGCCTATAAATACACCCCTCACCACACCCACAAATCAGTTTAACGTATAGCCAAGAAGTGGGGTGATAAGAAAAAAGTGCGAAAGCATAAAAAATAAGGAATTGGAAGAATTGTGCTTTATACAAAAAAATCATAACCACCACAAAAAAGGGTGGGCCTCGTGAACTCTTGCTAATATGAAAGAAATGAATTTATCAGGTAAGTTATTACATAAATTATGTTTTCTTTCATGTGATTAGCAAGAGTCCATGAGCTAGTGACGTATGGGATAATGACTACCCAAGATGTGGATCTTCCACGCAAGAGTCACTAGAGAGGGATAAAATAAAGACAGCCAATTCCGCTGAAAAAAATCCACACCCAAAATAAAGTTTAAATCTTATAATGAAAAAAACTGAAATTATAAGCAGAAGAATCAAACTGAAACAGCTGCCTGAAGTACTTTTCTACCAAAAACTGCTTCAGAAGAAGAAAACACATCAAAATGGTAGAATTTAGTAAAAGTATGCAAAGAAGACGCTGCTTTGCAAATCTGATCAACTGAAGCTTCATTCCTATATGCCCAGGAAGTAGAAACTGACCTAGTAGAATTAGCTGTAATCCTTTGAGGTGGAGTTTTACCCGACTCGACATAGGCATGATGAAACAAAGATTTTAACCAAGATGCCAAAGAAATGGCAGAAGCCTTCTGACCTTTCCTAGAACCGGAAAAGATAACAAATAGACTAGAAGTCTTTCGGAAATCCTTAGAAGCTTCAACATAATATTTCAAAGCTCTAACTACATCCAAAGAATGCAACGACTTTTCCTTAGAATTCTTAGGATTAGGACACAATGAAAGAACCACAATTTCTCTACTAATGTTGTTAGAATTCACAACCTTAGGTAAAAATTTAAAAGAAGTTCGCAACACCGCCTTATCCTGATGAAGAATCAGAAAAGGAGACTCACAAGAAAGAGCAGATAATTCAGAAACTCTTCTAGCAGAAGAGATGGCCAAAAGAAACAAAACTTTCCAAGAAAGTAATTTAATGTCCAGAGAATGCATAGGTTCAAATGGAGGAGCTTGAAGAGCCCCCAGAACCAAATTCAAACTCCAAGGAGGAGAAATTGACTTAATAACAGGTTTTATACGAGCCAAAGCTTGTACAAAACAATAAATATCAGGAAGACTAGCAATCTTTCTGTGAAAAAGAACAGAAAGAGCAGAGATTTGACCTTTCAAGGAACTTGTAGACAAACCTTATCCAAACCATTCTGAAGAAACTGTAAAATTCTAGGAATTCTAAAAGAATGCCAAGAAAAATGATGAGAAAAACACCAAGAAATGTAAATCTTCCAGACTCGATAATATATCTTCCTTGATACAGTTTTATGAGCCTGTAACATAGTATTAATCACAGAGTCAGAGAAACCTCTATGACTGAGAATCAAGCGTTCAATCTCCATACCTTCAAATTTAAGGATTTGAGAACCTGATGGAAAAAAGGACCTTGCGAAAGAAGGTCTGGTCTTAACGGAAGAGTCCACAGTTGGCAAGTGGCCATCCGGACAAGATCCGCATACCAAAACCTGAGAGGTCATGCTGGAGCCACCAGCAGAATAAACGAACGTTCCTTTAGAATCTTGGAAAAAGAACTATAGGCGGAAAGATATAAGCAGGATGATACTTCCAAGGAAGTGACAATGCATCCACTGCTTCCGCCTGAGGATCCCTGAATCTGGACAGATACCTGGGAAGCTTCTTGTTTAGATGAGAAGCCATCAGATCTATATCTGGAAGTCCCCATATTTGAACAATCTGAAGAAATACCTCTGGGTGAAGAAACCATTCGCCCGGATGTAGCATTTGGCGACTGAGATAATCCGCTTCCCAATTGTCTATACCTGGGATATGAACCGCAGAAATTAGACAGGAGCTGGATTCTGCCCATACAAGTATTCGAGAGACTTCTTTCATAGCCAGAGGACTGTGAGTTCCTCCTTTATGATTGACATATGCCACGGTTGTGACATCGTCCGTCTAGAAACAAATGAACGAATCTCTCTTTAGAAGAGGCCACGTCTGAAGAGCTCTGAAAATTGCACGGAGTTCCAAAAATGTTGATTGGTAATCTCGCCTCCTGAGATTCCCAAACCCCTTGTGCTGTCAGAAACCCCCATACAGCTCCCCAACCTGTCAGACTTGCATCTGTTGAGATCACAGTCTAGGTTGGAAGAACAAAAGAAGCCCCCTGAACTAAACGATGGTGGTCTGTCCACCACGTCAGAGAATGTCGAACAATCGGTTTTAAAGATATTAATTGAGATATCTTTGTATAATCCCTGCACCACTGGTTCAGCATACAGAGCTGAAGAGGTTGCATGTGAAAACGAGCAAAGGGGATCGCGTCCAATGCAGCAATCATAAGACCTAGAATTTCCATGCATAAGGCTACCGAAGGGAAAGATTGAGACTGAAGATTTCGATAAGCTGAAACCAATTTCAGACGCCTCTTGTCCGTCAGAGACAGAATCAAGAACACTGAATCTATCAGGAAACCTAAAAAGGTTACCCTTGTCTGAGGAATCAAACGAACTTTTTGGTAAATTGATCCTCCAACCATGTTCTTGAAGAAACAACACTTATAAAAGACTGGAAAGGTTCTTTCTAGGGAAAATGAGCAAAGGGAATTGAATCCAATGCTGTGGCCATAAGACCTAAAACTTCTATGCATATAGCAACTGAAGGAAATAATAGAGACTAAAGGTACCGATAGACGGAACCCAATAACATTATCCCTTGTCTGATAGAGACAAGGACAGTGACACAAACTATCTGGAAACCTAAAAAAGGTGACCCTTGTGTGGGGAATCAAGAGCTTTTGAAAAGAAGATCCTCTAACTATGTCCTGAAGAGTAAGTGAATCATATGAGATTCCGCATCCTCAGAAAATAATCTGAATGAAAACAGAAAAATGAAAATATGCATTTATTGTATCTAATGAAAACAAATAATGCTATCAATGACCATAAAAAGGCAAAATAGTTTGAATAAAACTCCAAAACCCGGTTCCTCAAAAGGAACTGGAAGAAATACCCCAGAAGATTCCAGGTCTGAGCAGCGCTTGAACCCCATGGGTGCCCAGCCATGCTTCAACAGTACCCAAAATATATAGGACAGAAACACAGTTAAAGAAAGTGTTAGCCATACTGGAATAAAATCAAAGAAATTTGGACAAAATAAATTTCAAAGAAGCCTTAACCTGCCCCTTACCAGCCAAGCTGGAATACGGCACATACATCGCAAAATTAGGGAGCTGATTTCAAACTCCAATTATAGACATGTTACTTGGGAAAGAACTCAGGAATTCGTTCCTTAATAAGAACAACCAAACCAGTATAAGCTTAAAGTTTTAGTCTTAGAACTCAACCTTGAAGCCCAGAGTAACAAATAATTGATTATCTTAAAACGAAAGAAATATGGATTTTTTTTTTATTTTTTTATTAAAAATCACAAAATTCTTCTAGCTAAAAAAGCTAAAGACATAGATTAACCCTCATTTGCGAAAATATTCAATAAAATGAAGACACAAATGAAATTATTAGCATGATAGTCCAGTTTAAAGGACCAGCCAATACAGTGGACTTGCATAATCAATAAATGCAAAACAACAAGACAAATGCAACAGCACCTAGTCTAGTAAATGTTGTCCCTTAACAATGCTAAAATAAATCATAATCTGATACTTGATCTTAAAGTAAACAGAGAAAATAAAGCAATTGCAATATCCAAATAAATCACAGGACCAAGAAAAGTACCTGAAACTAAATAATTTTCCATAAATAAGATACAACTATCTAAAGGAAAATAAATACTATTTTGCTATAGAAACAATAGCATAATTAGTAGAATTAGAGATAGCCCCAATAAATTGGAGAACCCTCCAAATTGAGTTTAACTGCTGGCAAAGAATATAGTTTAAAACCTTTGAAGAAGGAATAAAAGAAAATTCTCAGCCTATTCCATTCCCTAGTATAGGGAATTTGGAAAGAAAACCACTGAAAACACAGAAGAAATAAATAGGCAGAAATAATGTCAGCTAGTCTTAAAGAACTAGTTACCTTAATATCCAAAATAATCAACACCTTTTCAACAAAGAACAAATGTACTTTAATAATAGAAAAATAATAAAAAAGTAGATTTGTTAGTGTCAATATCTGATGAAGAAAATTTCTGAAAGAGAAAAAAACATCATCAGAGAAGGATAAATCAGTATGTTGTTGGTCATTTGAAACTTCAATAATTAAAAAAGAAGTAAAAAAAGACCTAAAAATGTTATTAGAAGGCACGAAGTCAGACAAAGCCTTTAACATAGAATCAGAAAAATATTTCTTATAAGTCTTCTAAATATTTCTTGTAAGAAAAGAAAATATATAAAGCATAAATACTAATGGATTCCGCATGTAAAAGTATAACAAAATAACTTATTACAAACCATAGCTAAAGATAAACATTTATAACATTAAAATAAATGAACTTAGCTTTGGTAGAACTGAAACTCAGTTAAGCGTTTTTCCAGAAGTGGCTTCTGATTCAGAGTCCATCTGAGACATCTTGCCATATGTAATAGAAAAAACAACATATAAAGCAAAATTGATCAATTTCCTTAAATGACAGTTTCAGGAATGGGAAAAAAATGCCAATGAACAAGCTTCTAGCAACCAGAAGCAATAAATAATGAGACTTAAATATTGTGGAGACAACAATGACGTTCAAATTTTTTAGCGCCAAAAAGCCGCCCACATTATTTGGCGCCTAAATGCCTTTGGCGCCAAAAATGGCGCCACATCCGGTAACGCCGACATTTTTTTGGCGCAAAAACGTCAAAAAAAGGATGCAACTTCCGGCGACACGTATGACGCCGGAAATGACAAGAAAATTTTTGCGCCAAGAAAGTCCGCGCCAAGAACGACGCAATAAAATGAAGCATTTTCAGCCCCCGCGAGCCTAACAGCCCACAGGAAAAAAGTCAAATTTTAAGGTAAGAAAAAATTGAATTATTCATATGCATTATCCCAAATATGAAACTGACTGTCTGAAAATAAGGAACGTTGAACATCCTGAATCAAGGCAAATAAATGTTTAAACACATATATTTAGAACTTTATATAAAAGTGCCCAACCATAGCTTAGAGTGTCACAGAAAATAAGACTTACTTACCCCAGGACACTCATCTACATGTAGTAGAAAGCCAAACCAGTACTGAAACGAGAATCAGTAGAGGTAATGGTATACTGTATATAAGAGTATATCGTTGATCTGAAAAGGGAGGTAAGAGATGAATCTCTACGACCGATAACAGAGAACCTATGAAATAGACCCCATAGAAGGAGATCATTGAATTCAAATAGGCAATACTCACTTCACATCCCTCTGATATTCACTGCACGCTGAGAGGAAAACCGGGCTCCAACCTGCTGCGGAGCGCATATCAACGTAGAATCTAGCACAAACTTACTTCACCACCTCCACAGGAGGCAAAGTTTGTAAAAAACTGATTTGTGGGTGTGGTGAGGGGTGTATTTATAGGCATTTTGAGGTTTGGGAAACTTTGCCCCTCCTGGTAGGAATGTATATCCCATACGTCACTAGCTCATGGACTCTTGCTAATTACATGAAAGAAAGTGGTATTAATATCCATTTAAAAGTCTACCTAATTTACTTAGATGAACTTTACAAAATAAATCATTACATTTTTGGCACAACAGTTTTGTGTTATTCTTGTTTACAACACTTTAATGGGAATCTGACATTCTCATCTGCAAACAGAAAAATAAAATTAAAAATAAATCTTTTTATGGTGTCATTCTTTCATCTGAGTACTGTGTATTTGAGGTGGAGTGCAGAATTTATTCACAGTAACCTATGATGCACTTTCCATTAAATAAGGGATTTGGCAGCAATTAATTTAAATATTTGACACCAAAGTACACTTTTGATGAGAGCAAGGTGCCAACCCCTCCACCCTGCCTGTTAACATGTCACTATAGAAAAGTGCAGCAGGAAAGAACTTGTTGTTGTGAGCCAGTTATCAGAGAAAGGAAACTCAGTCACATTCAAAACATATTCCTTTCCAATTATTTTAGTGTGTGCTTATTTGTGCGTTTGTGTGTAGGTGTGTTGCGTGTGTGTTTTTGTGAATGTGTGTTTTTATGTGTGTGCATGTGTGTATATATGTGTGTGTGCATGTGTGCGTGTCTGCATAAGTGTGTATGTGTTTGTGTCTGTGTGTATTTATGTGTGTTTTTGTGTGTATGTATGTGTGTGTGTTTATGTTTCTGTATATGTGTGTATATGTGCGTGTGTGTGTTAGTGTATGTGTCTGTGTGTTTTTGTGTGTGTATGTATATGTGTGTGTGTTTATGTTTCTGTATATGTGTGTGTATGTGCGTGTGTGTGTTAGTGTATGTGTGTGTATCTGTGTGTGTGTCTGTCTGTGTGTATTTGTGTGTGTATGTGTGTTTATATTTCTGTATATGTGTGTGTATGTGCATGTGTGTTTGTGTGTGTGTTAGTGTGTCTGTGTTTATGTTTCTTTATATGTATGTGCGTGTCTGTATTTGCGTGTGTGTGTATATGTATGTATGTGTGTCTGCATGTATGTGTGTGTGCAAAATTAAATTCAGAACACAACAATTTCTATGCCCTGGCTGGCTCATAACCATAGACAATCAGTCAAAAACAAAGATAGCCCCTAAAGAGGGATGAAGGGAACTAGGTTCCTCCAGGCAAGGAGGAGAAGTACTTTGGGGTTTAGTTCATATCTGGTGATTATTAAATTTCCAAGCTAGATTAACTGTCCTATCAGCTATCATCTACCACGGTAATAAAATATACCAAAGCATCACAAAGCAATAAAACATGTTTAGTGTGTTCTCTTTTATAGCGGAAGTAGCACTATTTTAATGTATAGCGCATAGAGCACTATTTTATTGCATAACACATGGAGCACTATTGACGTTATATGTCATGCTTCAGCCCAATCCAAAATACCGCTGCAAAATTTTGTGCTTTTCAATATCTGAAGTAAACAATTATTATTAATAATGTAGCAAAGAACTAAGCTAATAGTAGCCTTAGCCTACTATTAGCCTAGTGCACCATCAGCTTAGCATACCCCTAGTGCACCATCAGCTTCCTGTACCATTAGCCTAATGCACTGTTGGCTTACCGTACCATTAGCCTAGTGCACCATCAGCTTACCGTACCATTAGCCTAGTGCACCATTGGCTTAGCCTACTATTAGCCTAGGGCACCATCAGCTTACTGTACCATTAGCCTAATGCACTGTTGGCTTACCGTACCATTATCCTAGTGCACCATCAGCTTACCATACCATTAGCCTAGTGCACCATTGGCTTAGCCTACTATTAGCCTAGGGCACCATCAGCTTACTGTACCATTAGCCTAATGCACTGTTGGCTTACCATACCATTAGCCTAGTGCACCATCAGCTTACCGTACCATTAGCCTAGTGCACCATTGACTTAGCCTACTATTAGCCTAGGGCACCATCAGCTTACTGTACCATTAGCCTAATGCACTGTTGGCTTACCGTACCATTAGCCTAGTGCACCATCAGTTTACCATGCCATTAGCCTAGTGCACCATTGGCTTTCCATACCATTAGCCTAGGGCACCATCAGCTTATCATGCCATCAGCCTAGTGCACCATCAACTTACCGTTGCATTAGCCTAGTGCACCATCAGCTTAGCATGCCATTAGGGTGCACCATGGTCTTAGCATACCGTTAGTCTAGTGCACCATTGGGTTAGCTTACAATTAGCCTAGTGCACCATCAGGTTAGCATATCATTAGCCTAGTGCACCATTGGCTTAGCATACCATTAGCCTAGTGGACCATTGGCTTAATGTACCATTCGCCTAGTTCACCATGAGCTTACCATATAAATTAGCCTAGTGCACCATTGTCTTAGCAAACCATTAGCCTAGTGCATTATCAGCATAGCGTACCATTAGCCTAGTGCACCATCATTTTAGCATACCATTAGCCTAGAGCACCATCTGCTTAACATACCATTAGCCTAGAGCACCATTGGCTTACCGTACCATTAGCCTAGTGCACCATTGGCTTAACATTCGAGCTATGTCCAACATTAATTTTACAGGGCACCCCAACAGAAGTCTATTATGGAGATGCATTTACTAGCTCACCCTTGACCATAACTTTAGTAATAAAAAATAACTTTGAACTTGTAATATGAAAAAAAAGAAGCGTTATAGTGTTTGAACATTGTTACCTCCAACAAGTGGCGATAGTTTTACTCTTCTTTTCCCTTTATTAATTATGTAATGGACTTTGTCATATGTAAGTGATATATACATTTTACATGACATATTTTGGATACTTTTGTCACTTACCTGAGCTTCCTAAACACCATCCACCACCGTGAATGTAGATATTTGCTCTCATTAATTTCTCAGTCTTTTTTTTGGATATAAAGAGCCGCACTGGAACATTGTTAAATATTGTGTCAGTGACACTGACATGTTCATCAGATGTTACTTCAGTATGTTCAGCAAGTGTTAAAAGCATCATAACATCCATATAGTGCTTTATCCCAAGCAGCTCAGCCAGATTAGCCTAATAATGACACAAACAAATAATAATCTAGAATACCAATACAGTTTTAGATTTAAGCACTTTTAAATTATTTCCTATCATTTTATAAAACACAAAACTACAAATATGAGATCATATGTTTTTACTTCCTTCCATGTAGTAAGGGACATGTTATTGTCTACTGACTGACAAAGAAGTCCACTGTGGCTACAACAGTAGCATTTTTGCACAGTAAATTCCAGAGGTTACAATAAATAAATATCACAGTTGTATAGTCTGTCACAAAGTATAACCTATTTGTCATCTCTTTCACTGGATTTAAGCTTTCATTACCCCCAGTTGCCACCTGGGAACTGGAAAATGGCTGTGGATGAAATGGGCAGGAGGTTCTTGCAGAGAGGGTACCCAAAACAGATGGTAGAGGATAGTGCACACCTCTAGAAACAGAATAAATCAGGCTATGAATTGTGAATCTACATATGTTGTTTATGTTATCAAGTGCCAATGTGGAGAACTGTATGGCAGTACACAGGTCCAACAGACAGGCTTTGGATTCAGGCAAAGCAGACCAACCTGTTGCACAGCATTTTTTAGATCACAATCACCCAGTTTCCTGCTTGAGATGTAGTCCTATTGACCAGATTCCAAGATTAAAGGCTTAACGGCCAGCGTCGTACAGAGAACTGTGCTGGTCGTTAAGGGGTTAACAGTCCTGGTGTCACCATATTAAAGCTAACATTTCCAGCATCTCCATGTATTTTCTATTAAAGGGACATGATACTCAATTATTTAAGCACTTGAAAGCAATTTAGCATAGCTATAAAAAGCTGTCTAGAGAATATCACCTGAACATCTCTATGAAACAAATGAAGATATTTTACCTCAACATTTCCTCAGTAGCCACATCACATTGTAACGGGATTTTAAGCAGCCAGTCAGGATGCTAGTCATGGGACTTGCAAGGGAGCCCGCATCTGGCATGTGCATGCACAGTCCTGTTATTTCCTTCCACAGTTAAAGGAAGTTTACTATGAAATCTCATGAGATTTCAGTGAAATCTAATGAGATGACAGTAAAGCAAACAGTGACATCAGCACTGATGAGGCTGCTTGACTGTTATTTTTTCAACATGCAGTTGATAGTAGCTGAAGTAAAACTGTTCACAGAGCACATACTATTGAGAGCTGAAGAAATGTTCAGGGAAAATATCTTCCTTTTTAACATAGAGATGTTCACGTGATATTTTTTTGGCAACTTTTTACAGTTATGCTGCATCACTTTGAAGTGATTTAGCATATGGGCATATGACCCTTTAAAGCCTGGGACCACAGAGTTCACATCTGTTTTTTTTATTAATCTCATGAGAACTGTGGGATGAAAACTTTGTGAGGTGTACTTGCTGCTAGAAGGAAATTCATCAGATGGAGGTTAGTAATAAAATACTAATTAGTGAATGAATAATTAGTATAATTAACAAGAGTTCCAATCTCGCTTTCTCTTTGTAAACCTAATTATAATTTAGTTGATCTGTTCCTGTTTCCCAGGATGTATTTAAATACCAATAGATTATTCATTGGGTTATTGATATTGTGCCGCAGGTTTTGTGTGTCAGTTTTTGAAAAGTGTTTTTTAAAACTCGGTCTACGGGAAATTCTTTATGTTGTTATTTATTGGCTCGAAAAAGTGCTCTTTAGTTCTAGCCAAGAAAACTTGTTTATATTGTGCTATAGAATTTTCAGTTTTTCATTCAACACAAAGATATTCAAGTAACCATGACAAGTTATATTCATCTAAAACTGACTAATCAGTAACTTTGTTTTCGCTACACAGTATGTAGCAATCCCTTTCCTGTTAAGGATAAAATAGTAGTTATGCCAAGAATCGCTCTATTATAAAAAAAACTGCCTTAAATGAACTTTTGCCCAGTGCATTCAAACCATAGTTTACATTGGGTTGGGTAAAATGTATCAAAGATGAAGGTTCTTTAATAACAGGTACAGGCAATAAACACTTAAGTCAAAATTAAATTTGCATTATTTAGACAAAGCATACAATTCAAAAAACGTTTCCAATTCCCTTCCATTATCTAAAAGTGCTCAGTCTTTCTATACACACCCTTTCTGAGGCTCCAGCTCCTATTGAACATGTGCAAGAATTCACAGTATATGCATCTTGTGATTGGCTGATGGCTGTTACGTGATGCAATGGGAAGGAAAATGTAACTATTTGCCAGAAAAATATCTACTTCAAACTTAATTTAAACTGTGCACTTATTATTATTATTATTATTATTATGTATTTCTTGATTAGACAATTCTATTGTGTTTAATGATCCTTTAAGGAAGGTAAAATGAACACTACTGTATGTATTGACTTTAAAGGCAGTATAAAGTTGCAAAAGGTCCACTACGCGCTATATATCCCTTTCATGAAAGCGAGATTAGCGCGCCACTGTGTAATACCAGCGCACGCTAATGTGCACTGGTATTACAAGTTAACAGCAATGCAAGCACAAGCTCATGTTCACATTGCATCACAAGAGCGTGCTTCCATAGGCTCCAATAGGAGTCAGCTCCAATAGGAGTCAGAGATGACATCCCAACCTTGCACAGTGAAGGGGTAAGTAGCGCAGCGATGGCAGCAATTTGTAAATATAAATGTATATGACTATATATATATATATATATATATATTAATGTGTTAATATGTGTATATACATATATTAACACATAAATATATATGTATATAATAATATACATATACATTTACCGGGAAAACACATTACCTATAGACTGCAATGTAAAGGTACTTTTCAGTGCCATTTTTTTCTAACACCCTACACCAGTCAACTTTAGCCCCCAAAATACTACCTAGTGCAGATGTTTTTAATTAAAAAAAAATGTTGTTTTTTTAATTAAAAACATCTGCACTAGGCAGTGTTTTTGGGGGCTAAAATTACAATGCCCTATATTATAAGAACTTTTAGGGCACTTTTAAAAAATTAACTAGAGATCGGAACTATAGTTAATTTTATAAACTCTAATTATTACTGCGAGCTTGCGCCTACAAACTAGCAAATTTGCCCTTTTGCACATGAGCGATGATTTAACCCTCCTCTTGTAATCCAGCCCTTTATATTTACAGTTAAAGGGCCATGATACCCAAATGTTGAAATACTTCAAAGTGATGCAGCATAGCTGTAAAAATCTGACTAGAAAATATCACCTTAACATCTCTATGTAAAAAAGAAAGATATTTTACCTCAAAATGTCCTAAGTATTCACATCCCATTATATAGGACTTTAAGCAGCAAATCAGTATGTCTGTCCCGGGACAGGCAAGGGAGCGAGCTTCATGCACACTCATGTTATTTACCTATTCAGTTTAAGGAAGCTTACTATGAAATTTCATGAGAGTTAAGTGAAATTGCATGAGATTTCTAACAATACAAAGCACCAGCAATGTCCTTATATATAAAGTGCACATAGAAGCAGAGGTTCACTGCAATGCCTCAAAGGTGTCCAAGTATACAGAGTAGTTTCCCAGCACAAAAACAGTAACACTGTTGCAAAATCAACTCTAGTATTTTATTGGCAGAATGCAGATCCAACTGGAATACAGCAATGTTTCAGGCTCTCAACCCTTAGTCATGCTATACATTGTATCCATTCCTAATGCCCTTATATACCATCATTTCTATCAACAAGTACATTACATCAAAATCTCTTCATTATGCCACCTAGTGGCTCAAAGAATATCTTACATTAGTAGCATTATTAATACATTGTTCCTATGTTGAGTACATCCTATATAATAAAAGGCCAGGTATGTTTGTCAGATGCAGTCATGCTCAGTAGAGACTGCGGGGCCTAGTTATCAAGCCGTCAACCTCAAATACGCTGGAATTCCGCAGCGTATTTGTGGCGCGGCTGATTCGCCTTAGTTATCAAAGGCTCGAGACCGGCAAAAGTAGAATTTTGTGACGTAAACTTCGATCCGCCGGACTCAGTCCGACACAGATCGATTCTTACGTCACTCCAGATGTTCCGCACACAAGTGCGGCACAATCTCACTTTTGCTAGTTATCAAAAAACTAGCAGGTACGCTCGGCACTTTTACGGCCCAGCGTACCTGGTTTTCAAAGCGCCAGCCTGGAGGCGGCGGATCCCATAGGAATCAATGGGAGTCTGACCATAGCGAAAGTATAAGTTCGCTGCTGACAGACATCCCATTGATTCCTATGGGAGATGTCTACACCTAACACCCTAACATGTACCCCGAGTCTAAACACCGCTAATCTGACATTTAATATAGGTTGCGGCGGGTTCAGGGAGCGGCGGTTTAGGGGTTAATACATTTATTATAGTTGCGGTGGGCTCCGGGAGCGGCGGTTTAGGGGTTAATATGTATAGAGTAGCTTGCGGTGGGCTCCGGGAGCGGCGGTTTAAGGGGTAATAACTTTATTTAGTTGCGGCGGTGTAGGGGGGCACCGCCGCAACTAAATAAAGTTATTACCCCTTAAACCGCCGCTCCCGGAGCCCACCGCAAGCTACTCTATACATATTAACCCCTAAACCGCCGCTCCCGGAGCCCACCGCAACTATAATAAATGTATTAACCCCTAAACCGCCGCTCCCTGAACCCGCCGCAACCTATATTAAATGTATTAACCCCTATCCTGCCCCCCCTACACCGTCGCCACCTATAATACATTTATTAACCCCTAATCTGCCCCCCCTACACCGTCGCCACCTATAATAAATTTATTAACCCCTATCCTACCCCCCACTACGCCGCCGCCACTGAAATAAAATTATTAACCCCTAAACCTAAGTCTAACCCTAACGCCCCCCTAACTTAAATATTAATTAAATAAATCTAAATAAATTAACTCTTATTAACTAAATGAATCCTATTTAAAACTAAATACTTACCTTTAAAATAAACCCTAATATAGCTACAATATAAATAATAATTATATTCTAGCTATCTTAGGATTTATATTTATTTTACAGGTAACTTTGTATTTATTTTAGCTAGTTAGAATAGTTATTAAATAGTTATTAACTATTTAATAACTACCTAGCTAAAAGAAATACAAAATTACCTGTAAAATAAATCCTAACCTAAGTTACAATTAAACCTAATACTACACTATCATTAAATTAACTAAATAAACTACATACAAATAACTACAATTAAATACAATTACATAAACTAACTAAAGTACAACAAATAAAAAAAGCTAAGTTACAAAAAATAAAAAAATAAGTTACAAACATGTTAAAAATATTACAACAATTTAAGCCCCCTAATAAAATAACAAACCCCCCCAAAATAAAAAAAATCCCTACCCTATTCTAAATTAAATAAATTTCTAAGCTCTTTTACCTTACCAGCCCTTAAAAGGGCCATTTGTGGGGGCATGCCCCAAAATGTTCAGCTCTTTTGCCTGTAAAAGAAAAATACAACCCCCCCCCCAACATTAAAACCCACCACCCACATACCCCTAATCTAACCCAAACCCCCCTTACAAAAACCTAACACTAATCCCCTGAAGATCATCCTACCTTGAGTCGTCTTCACTCAGCCGAGCCACCGATGGAACTAAAGAGGACATCCGGAGCGGAAGAAGTTAATCCTCCAAGCGGCGCTGAAGAAATCTTCCATCCGATGAAGTCATCATCCAGGCGGCGCTGAAGAAGTCTTCGATCCGGCCGATGTCATCTTCAAAGAGGCGCTGAAGAGGTCTTCTATCCGGGCGAAGTCATCTTCCAAGCCGGGTCTTGAATCATCCTTCCGCCGACGCGGAACCACCTTCTTCACCGACGGACTACGACGAATGACGGCTCCTTTAAGGGACGTCATCCAAGATGGCGTCCCCTCAATTCCGATTGGCTGATAGGTAGGAAAATCTGATTGGCTGATGGAATCAGCCAATCAGATTCAAGTTCAATCCGATTGGCTGATGGAATCAGCCAATCAGATTGAGCTTGCATTCTATTGGCTGTTCCGATCAGCCAATAGAATGCAAGCTCAATCTGATTGGCTGATTCCATCAGCCAATCAGATTTTCCTACCTTAATTCCGATTGGCTGATAGAATCCTATCAGCCAATCGGAATTGAGGGGACGCCATCTTGGATGACGTCCCTTAAAGGAGCCGTCATTCGTCGTAGTCCGTCGGTGAAGAAGGTGGTTCCGCGTCGGCGGAAGGAAGATTCAAGACCCGGCTTGGAAGATGACATCGCCCGGATAGAAGACCTCTTCAGCGCCTCTTTGAAGATGACATCGGCCGGATCGAAGACTTCTTCAGCGCCGCCTGGATGATGACTTCATCGGATGGAAGATTTCTTCAGCGCCGCTTGGAGGATTAACTTCTTCCGCTCCGGAAGTCCTCTTCAGTTCCATCGGTGGCTCGGCTGAGTGAAGACGACTCAAGGTAGGATGATCTTCAGGGGATTAGTGTTAGGTTTTTGTAAGGGGGGTTTGGGTTAGATTAGGGGTATGTGGGTGGTGGGTTTTAATGTTGGGGGGGGTTGTATTTTTCTTTTACAGGCAAAAGAGCTGAACATTTTGGGGCATGCCCCCACAAATGGCCCTTTTAAGGGCTGGTAAGGTAAAAGAGCTTAGAAATTTATTTAATTTAGAATAGGGTAGGGATTTTTTTTATTTTGGGGGGGGTTTGTTATTTTATTAGGGGGCTTAGATTAGGTGTAAGTAGCTTAAAATTGTTGTAATATTTTTAACATGTTTGTAACTTATTTTTTTATTTTTTGTAACTTAGCTTTTTTTATTTGTTGTACTTTAGTTAGTTTATGTAATTGTATTTAATTGTAGTTATTTGTATGTAGTTTATTTAGTTAATTTAATGATAGTGTAGTATTAGGTTTAATTGTAACTTAGGTTAGGATTTATTTTACAGGTAATTTTGTATTTCTTTTAGCTATGTAGTTATTAAATAGTTAATAACTATTTAATAACTATTCTAACTAGCTAAAATAAATACAAAGTTACCTGTAAAATAAATATAAATCCTAAGATAGCTAGAATATAATTATTAATTACATTGTAGCTATCTTAGGGTTTATTTTACAGGTAAGTATTTAGTTTTAAATAGGAATAATTTATTAAAGTATAGTGTAGTGTTAGGTGCAATTATAACTTAGGTTAGGATTTATTTCACAGGTACATTTCTCTTTATTTTAGCTAGGTAAGCTATTAAATAGTTAATAACTATTTAATAGTTATTGTACCTGGTTAAAATAAATTGAAAGTTACCTGTAAAATAAATATAAATCCTAAGATAGCTAGAGTATAATTATTATTTATATTGTAGCTATATTAGGGTTTATTTTAAAGGTAAGTATTTAGTTTTAAATAGGATTCATTTTGTTAATTTATTTAGATTTATTTAATTAATATTTAAGTTAGGGGGGCGTTAGGGTTAGACTTAGGTTTAGGGGTTAATAATTTTATTACAGTGGCGGCGGCAAAGTGGGGGGCAGGATAGGGGTTAATAAATTTATTATAGGTGGCGACGGTGTAGGGGGGGCAGATTAGGGGTTAATAAATGTATTATAGGTGGCGACGGTGTAGGGGGGGCAGGATA
This sequence comes from Bombina bombina, assembly GCF_027579735.1. Taxonomy (NCBI): domain Eukaryota; kingdom Metazoa; phylum Chordata; class Amphibia; order Anura; family Bombinatoridae; genus Bombina; species Bombina bombina. Next base: position 320,077,809 of record NC_069502.1, on the reverse strand, counting down.
GGGGTTACTAGGTATACTGTAGGTGGCAGCGGTGTCCGGGAGCGGCGGTTTAGGGGTTAATACATTTATAAGACTTGCGGCGGGGTCTAGGAGCGGCAGTTTAGGGGTTAATACATTTATAAGACTTGCGGCGGGGTCTAGGAGCGGCGGTTTAGGGGTTAATACATTTATAAGACTTGCGGCGGGGTCTAGGAGCGGCGGTTTAGGGGTTAGTAACTTTATTTAGTTGCGGGGGGCTCCGGGGGCGCCGGTATAGGGGGTAGAACAGTGTAGTTTAGTGTGAGTGCTTAGTGACAGGCTAGCAATAAAGCTGGGAAAAAGCCGAAGGGCAGCGAGATCGGATGAGTGATAACTGTCACAGTCCGCTGCTCATCGCCCCGCGGCTTTTTGACAGCTTTATTTGATAACTTAGGCGAACGTATTCAAGGTCCGCGGCGGCGAAGGTAGGCGAGCTTAGGGGGACGTATTGGGCCGGCGAAGCCAGAAAAGTAGACGGCTTGATAACTACCCCCCTGCATGAGGACAAACATACCTGGCCTTGAGCAGCAGAGAAGGTGTGCAAAAGCTGCTGTGGTAGGGGCGTGGCCAGACGGGAGCGCCATTATGGGGGCATGGCTGTGCGTGCCGTGATGGGGCCGTGGCCGAGCGTGCCGTGATGGGGGCATGGTCAAGTGAGAGAGAGCGAAAAATAGAGGGGAGAGAGCAAAACAGAGGGGAGAAAGCAAAAGAGAGGAGGGAGAGAGAGAGAGAGCAAAAGAGATGGGGGAGAGAGAGCAAAAGAGTGGAGAGAGAGTGCAAAAGAGAGGGGGGAGAGAGCAAGTGCAAAAGAGAGGGGGGGAGAGAGGGAGATCAATGGGTGGGACCGTGGTACATATAGACAGGCTTTAGGACTAGCATCTTATACTTACCCAGAAGCCAACTGATTAGGATCAAAAGGATTGTAAACAAATTTAGGATTTTATGTGTTTTGTGCAATTTTTTTTTACTTGCGTAACAGTTAAGCAGATCTCTGAGGTTACACTATCCAGATGCGCGTTAAATTCAATTGCCCTCTAGCGATTACATTTTCTTTCAACCTGTAATACACGCGCTACCTCCGTTGTGCACAAACAGCAGCAATAAACAAAATATTGCTAGCGTGCAACAGTTAGCACTCCACTCATAATCTAGCCCTAAATGGACAGTGTACTGTAAAATTGGTTTCCCCTTAATGTGTTTCAAATAACTTATTATGCCAGCTACCAAGTTTAAAATGTATGGGAAATTGATCATTTAGGTCTTATTTTGTATATGAAATAGTTATTTCTGCCTATTGAAACCATAACCCAATAAAGGTTATGAGTGGAGCAGTAATTACCGCTCCCGCTCACACGCTAACTCTGCTCAACTCAAGTTGAAAGTAAAACTTTATCGCTTGCGCTCTAATCCCTATGTGTTCAAAGAGGAGAAATTAGAATATTGTGACCAAGTTAACGTACTCTCCCATAGACTTCAATGGAGAGAGAAAAGTTGAAAAAAAAAATACTATTGCGCTAATTGGAATCACCATTAGCCCCCTACTCTAATAACCCCTAATAGACTGCATAGCCCACTGCAAACTACGCTATTAACCTCTAACCTGCTGCTTAGCTTACTACAAAGTAACCCACTACACTATTAACCCCTAAACCCCTAAACAACCACCTCCACAAAATAACCCACTATTCTATTAACCCCTAAACTACTACAGCCCCCACCGGGGCCGATCCGGCCGATGTCATCTTCAAAGAGGCGCTGAAGAGGTCTTCTATCCGGGCGAAGTCATCTTCCAAGCCGGGTCTTGAATCATCCTTCCGCCGACGCGGAACCACCTTCTTCACCGACGGACTACGACGAATGACGGCTCCTTTAAGGGACGTCATCCAAGATGGCGTCCCCTCAATTCCGATTGGCTGATAGGTAGGAAAATCTGATTGGCTGATGGAATCAGCCAATCAGATTCAAGTTCAATCCGATTGGCTGATGGAATCAGCCAATCAGATTGAGCTTGCATTCTATTGGCTGTTCCGATCAGCCAATAGAATGCAAGCTCAATCTGATTGGCTGATTCCATCAGCCAATCAGATTTTCCTACCTTAATTCCGATTGGCTGATAGAATCCTATCAGCCAATCGGAATTGAGGGGACGCCATCTTGGATGACGTCCCTTAAAGGAGCCGTCATTCGTCGTAGTCCGTCGGTGAAGAAGGTGGTTCCGCGTCGGCGGAAGGAAGATTCAAGACCCGGCTTGGAAGATGACATCGCCCGGATAGAAGACCTCTTCAGCGCCTCTTTGAAGATGACATCGGCCGGATCGAAGACTTCTTCAGCGCCGCCTGGATGATGACTTCATCGGATGGAAGATTTCTTCAGCGCCGCTTGGAGGATTAACTTCTTCCGCTCCGGAAGTCCTCTTCAGTTCCATCGGTGGCTCGGCTGAGTGAAGACGACTCAAGGTAGGATGATCTTCAGGGGATTAGTGTTAGGTTTTTGTAAGGGGGGTTTGGGTTAGATTAGGGGTATGTGGGTGGTGGGTTTTAATGTTGGGGGGGGTTGTATTTTTCTTTTACAGGCAAAAGAGCTGAACATTTTGGGGCATGCCCCCACAAATGGCCCTTTTAAGGGCTGGTAAGGTAAAAGAGCTTAGAAATTTATTTAATTTAGAATAGGGTAGGGATTTTTTTTATTTTGGGGGGGGTTTGTTATTTTATTAGGGGGCTTAGATTAGGTGTAAGTAGCTTAAAATTGTTGTAATATTTTTAACATGTTTGTAACTTATTTTTTTATTTTTTGTAACTTAGCTTTTTTTATTTGTTGTACTTTAGTTAGTTTATGTAATTGTATTTAATTGTAGTTATTTGTATGTAGTTTATTTAGTTAATTTAATGATAGTGTAGTATTAGGTTTAATTGTAACTTAGGTTAGGATTTATTTTACAGGTAATTTTGTATTTCTTTTAGCTATGTAGTTATTAAATAGTTAATAACTATTTAATAACTATTCTAACTAGCTAAAATAAATACAAAGTTACCTGTAAAATAAATATAAATCCTAAGATAGCTAGAATATAATTATTAATTACATTGTAGCTATCTTAGGGTTTATTTTACAGGTAAGTATTTAGTTTTAAATAGGAATAATTTATTAAAGTATAGTGTAGTGTTAGGTGCAATTATAACTTAGGTTAGGATTTATTTCACAGGTACATTTCTCTTTATTTTAGCTAGGTAAGCTATTAAATAGTTAATAACTATTTAATAGTTATTGTACCTGGTTAAAATAAATTGAAAGTTACCTGTAAAATAAATATAAATCCTAAGATAGCTAGAGTATAATTATTATTTATATTGTAGCTATATTAGGGTTTATTTTAAAGGTAAGTATTTAGTTTTAAATAGGATTCATTTTGTTAATTTATTTAGATTTATTTAATTAATATTTAAGTTAGGGGGGCGTTAGGGTTAGACTTAGGTTTAGGGGTTAATAATTTTATTACAGTGGCGGCGGCATAGTGGGGGGCAGGATAGGGGTTAATAAATTTATTATAGGTGGCGACGGTGTAGGGGGGGCAGATTAGGGGTTAATAAATGTATTATAGGTGGCGACGGTGTAGGGGGGGCAGGATAGGGGTTACTAGGTATACTGTAGGTGGCAGCGGTGTCCGGGAGCGGCGGTTTAGGGGTTAATACATTTATAAGACTTGCGGCGGGGTCTAGGAGCGGCAGTTTAGGGGTTAATACATTTATAAGACTTGCGGCGGGGTCTAGGAGCGGCGGTTTAGGGGTTAATACATTTATAAGACTTGCGGCGGGGTCTAGGAGCGGCGGTTTAGGGGTTAGTAACTTTATTTAGTTGCGGGGGGCTCCGGGGGCGCCGGTATAGGGGGTAGAACAGTGTAGTTTAGTGTGAGTGCTTAGTGACAGGCTAGCAATAAAGCTGGGAAAAAGCCGAAGGGCAGCGAGATCGGATGAGTGATAACTGTCACAGTCCGCTGCTCATCGCCCCGCGGCTTTTTGACAGCTTTATTTGATAACTTAGGCGAACGTATTCAAGGTCCGCGGCGGCGAAGGTAGGCGAGCTTAGGGGGACGTATTGGGCCGGCGAAGCCAGAAAAGTAGACGGCTTGATAACTACCCCCCTGCATGAGGACAAACATACCTGGCCTTGAGCAGCAGAGAAGGTGTGCAAAAGCTGCTGTGGTAGGGGCGTGGCCAGACGGGAGCGCCATTATGGGGGCATGGCTGTGCGTGCCGTGATGGGGCCGTGGCCGAGCGTGCCGTGATGGGGGCATGGTCAAGTGAGAGAGAGCGAAAAATAGAGGGGAGAGAGCAAAACAGAGGGGAGAAAGCAAAAGAGAGGAGGGAGAGAGAGAGAGAGCAAAAGAGATGGGGGAGAGAGAGCAAAAGAGTGGAGAGAGAGTGCAAAAGAGAGGGGGGAGAGAGCACAAAAGAGAGGGGGGAGAGAGGGAGATCAATGGGTGGGACCGTGGTACATATAGACAGGCTTTAGGACTAGCATCTTATACTTACCCAGAAGCCAACTGATTAGGATCAAAAGGATTGTAAACAAATTTAGGATTTTATGTGTTTTGTGCAATTTTTTTTTACTTGCGTAACAGTTAAGCAGATCTCTGAGGTTACACTATCCAGATGCGCGTTAAATTCAATTGCCCTCTAGCGATTACATTTTCTTTCAACCTGTAATACACGCGCTACCTCCGTTGTGCACAAACAGCAGCAATAAACAAAATATTGCTAGCGTGCAACAGTTAGCACTCCACTCATAATCTAGCCCTAAATGGACAGTGTACTGTAAAATTGGTTTCCCCTTAATGTGTTTCAAATAACTTATTATGCCAGCTACCAAGTTTAAAATGTATGGGAAATTGATCATTTAGGTCTTATTTTGTATATGAAATAGTTATTTCTGCCTATTGAAACCATAACCCAATAAAGGTTATGAGTGGAGCAGTAATTACCGCTCCCGCTCACACGCTAACTCTGCTCAACTCAAGTTGAAAGTAAAACTTTATCGCTTGCGCTCTAATCCCTATGTGTTCAAAGAGGAGAAATTAGAATATTGTGACCAAGTTAACGTACTCTCCCATAGACTTCAATGGAGAGAGAAAAGTTGAAAAAAAAAATACTATTGCGCTAATTGGAATCACCATTAGCCCCCTACTCTAATAACCCCTAATAGACTGCATAGCCCACTGCAAACTACGCTATTAACCTCTAACCTGCTGCTTAGCTTACTACAAAGTAACCCACTACACTATTAACCCCTAAACCCCTAAACAACCACCTCCACAAAATAACCCACTATTCTATTAACCCCTAAACTACTACAGCCCCCACCGGAAATTAACTCACTACACTATTAACCCCTAAACTGCCACTACCCCCACCTCAAAGTAACCCACTACACTATTAACCCCTAAACCAGCCCCAACCCCCATTGCAGAGAAAGTGATAATAGCAATTCCCAACTAAATACCTAGACAGACTAGCATTCAGGTGAAAGAAGATGTACTCTTTATTGAGGAAACACATCTTGCTTATATACACACACACACAGGTCTTATCTCACTCCCAAAGCTCCCACCATTCCCGTCCCTCCAGACAGACTGGTGCCTGCCACAGCAGCTGCAGTCCCCCAGAGTCCCAAAACCCAGAGGTGTTGGTTTTGGGGTGATCCCGGGGGAGCGGCGGCACTTCCAGGGTTTGACCGGAGTTACAGCCCGGTAAAGATAGGGGGGTAGGGGTGTCCAAAGCCCTAGGGGTGTCCAAAACCCCCAGTTTCCAAAGGAACTCCCCTCCGGCAATTCTCCCAACTCTTGTCCTCCCTAGGGGTTACCAAGCCCCAAAAGAGCGGAGCTGTGGGGCAAAGGGTCGCTGGAGCGACCAGGGGTAAAGTTATCGGGCGTCCGGCCAAGATGCGGTCGACTGGAGTTCCAGGAGCCTGGCCACCCGGAGAGGTGTTAGGCAGGTATCTGTTGTGGTGCGACTGGCCGGCAGTTCCAGGAGCCCGGCCAGCCTAAAAGTGTATTCCCGGGCATAGATCAGCTCTTCTCTGACAAGATTAAAAGAAAATAGTACAGACTCAGCATACAATATTTATAAGGAATGTAACAAAGCATGCAAAAAAGCAATCAAATTAGCCAAAATTGAAAATGAAAAATTAATTGCTAAGGATTCTAAGTCTAACCCTAAAAGGTTCTTTAAGTACATAAATAGCAAAAAATCTAAGAAGGATAATATAGGTACATTAAAATGTGTGGAGGGTAGCATGATAAATAATGACAGGGAGAAGGCTGAGGTACTAAACCAGTTTTTTTCTTCAGTATACACAAGAGAAGAACCATTGAATGATACTTTTGAACATAATAGAACATGCCAGTCCATACCACTAACTGGGTTTTGTTTAGAGGATATCAGGAAAAAACTGGAAAATATTAAGGTAAATAAAACTCCAGGCCCAGATGGAATACACCCAAGGGTGTTGAGGGAACTTAGCACTGTTATAGACAAACCTTTACTCTTAATTTTTCAAGACTCATTATCCTCAGGCATGGTACCCCAGGATTGGCGTAAAGCTGATGTGGTGCCACTCTTCAAAAAGGGAAGCAGGGATGATCCAGGAAGCTATAGACCAGTTAGTCTGACATCAATAGTGGGGAAGATATTTGAAGGGATTATAAGGGATTATATTGATGAGCATATTCGTGTAAACAAGATTATGAGTTCTAATCAGCATGGCTTTAGGAGAAATAGATCATGTCAAACTAATCTGATTAGATTCTACGAGGAAGTAAGTCAAAATATAGATAAAGGGGAATCAGTGGATGTGATATACTTAGATTTTGCAAAGGCATTTGATACAGTGCCACATGAGAGATTAATGCACAAAATTAAGGGACTGGGAATAGCTGAAAATGTTAGCTCATGGATAAATAACTGGATAAAAGATAGGGAGCAACGAGTAGTAGTAAATGGATCATACTCAGATTGGACAAAGGTAATCAGTGGCGTCCCCCAGGGATCAGTACTGGGCCCTGTTCTTTTTAATATTTTTATAAATGACTTGGAGCAAGGATTAAATAGCGACATCTCTATTTTTGCAGATGATACTAAGTTAAGTAAGGTCATAAGGTCAGAGCAGGACGAACTGTCTTTACAAAGGGATTTGCTAAAATTAGAACTATGGGCAAGTGAATGGAAAATGAGATTTAATACGGAAAAATGCAAGGTTCTACATTTTGGAAGTAAAAATAAGCAGGCTACGTATTTTTTAAATGGGACAAGACTTAGCCAAACACAGGAGGAAAGGGATTTGGGAGTAGTAATAGATAACAAGCTAAAGATGGGTGCACAATGCAGGGCAGCAGCTTCAAAGGCTAATAAGATACTAGCATGTATTAAAAGAGGTATTGATTCAAGGGAGGAAAGCATAATTCTGTCATTATATAAAGCCCTGGTAAGACCTCACCTTGAGTTTGGAGTGCAGTTCTGGGGACCAATTGCTAAAAAAGATATTGCAGAACTAGAAAAAGTTCAGAGAAGGGCCACAAAGCTAATAAGGGGATTGGAGAAATTAACCTATGAGGAGAGGCTAGCCAAACTGGGTCTGTTTTCTTTAGAAAAAAGGCGCTTGAGAGGTGACATGATTACTTTATATAAATATATTCAAGGCCCATATACAGAGATGGCAGAAGCTCTGTTTATTCCAAGAAAATTGTTTCTGACAAGAGGTCATAATTTAAGGTTGGAGGAAAGGAGATTTAATCTCCTGCAACGGAAACGTTTTTTCACTGTGAGAGCAATAAAATTGTGGAACTCATTACCAAAGGAGGTAGTGAATGCCAATACCATAGATACATTTAAAAATAGTCTGGATAAGTTTCTGTATACTAACAAAATTCATGGATATGATATGGGTCACATTTTAATGGGGTTATTTAAGCTTAACTGGAACTTTTTGTAAGTATTTTAGATTTGTATAGGTTGAACTCGATGGACTTCAGTCTTTTTTTCAACCTTATCTACTATGTAAGATACAACATAGCAAAACAACATATAGCAAGAGTCAGTGAGCTCCCGTAAGCCATGAAATGGCCAAATCTGATGTAAAAAGGAGTCAGCCAGGCAGAAGGGGAGGTGGGAGTAGCCTTGGTGGTCTGGTATCCATGATATCTCCCCCCTTTTAGTCTGGCAGACTCGGCTAGACCCCAACGGATTGGCCTGGGGCTGTCCATCGGTGGCCCTCCACTTGTCGGTTGCTGGATCCCGTCCCTCCTGGGTTTGTGGTATCTTTGTTGGTCCCTGCAGGCCTTCAAGTAACCATGACAAGTTATATTCATCTAAAACTGACTAATCAGTAACTTTGTTTTCGCTACACAGTATGTAGCAATCCCTTTCCTGTTAACGATAAAATAGTAGTTATGCCAAGAATTGCTCTATTATAAAAAAAACTGCCTTAAATGAACTTTTGCCCAGTGCATTCAAACCATAGTTTACATTGGGTTGGGTAAAATGTATCAAAGATGAAGGTTCTTTAGTAACAGGTACAGGCAATATCTTCTTTTATATTATTAAAGGAACACTTAAGTCAAAATTTAATTTGCATTATTTAGACAAAGCATACAATTCAAAAAACGTTTCCAATTCCCTTCCATTATCTAAAAGTGCTCAGTCTTTCTATACACACCCTTTCTGAGGCTCCAGCTCCTACTGAACATGTGCAAGAATTCACAGTATATGCATCTTGTGATTGGCTGATGGCTGTCACGTGATGCAATGGGAAGGAAAATTTAACTATTTGCCAGAAAAACATCTACTTCAAACTTAATTTAAACTGTGCACTTATTATTATTATTATTATTATTATTATGTATTTCTTGATTAGACAATTCTATTGTGTTTAATGATCCTTTAAGGAAGGTAAAATGAACGCTACTGTATGTATTGACTTTAAAGGCAGTATAAAGTTGCAAAAGGTCCACTACATTTTGGGCTAAATTACAAGTGGAGCGCTATATATCCCTTTCATGAAAGCGAGATTAGCGCGCCAATGTGTAATACCAGCGCACGCTAATGTGCACTGGTATTACAAGTTAACAGCAATGCAAGCACAAGCTCATGTTCACATTGCTCACAAGAGCGTGCTTCCATAGGCTCCAATGGGAGTCAGAGATGACATCCCAACCTTGCACAGTGAAGGGGTAAGTAGCGCAGCGATGGCAGCAATTTGTAAATATAAATGTATATGACTATATATATATATATATATATATATTAATGTGTTAATATGTGTATATACATATATTAACACATAAATATATATGTATATAATAATATACATATACATTTACCGGGAAAACACATTACCCATAGACTGCAATGTAAAGGTACTTTTCAGTGCCGTTTTTTTCTAACACCCTACACCAGTCAACTTTAGCCCCCAAAATACTACCTAGTGCAGATGTCTCCACTCCCTGGAAGGGGTTCAGCTGCTGGGGAGAGAGGTCGGCTACCTCCTCTCCCTGGAAGGGGTTCTGCCACTGGGGAGGGAGACCGGCTGTCTCCACTCCCCGGAAAGGGTTCAGCCACTGGGGAGGGAGACCGGCTGTCTCTGCTCCCTGGAAGGGGTTCAGCCACTGGGGAGAGATGTCGGCCACCTTTCCTGGAAGGGGTTCTGCCGCTGGGGAGGGAGACCGACTGTCACCGCTCCCTGGTAGGGGTTTGGCCACTGGGGAGAGAGGTCTACCACCACCTCTCCCTGGAAGGATTTCTGCAGCTGGGGAGGGAGACCGGCTGTCTCCACTCCTTGGAATTGGTTCAGCCACTGGGGAAAGAGAAGTACCCCCTCCTCTCCCTGGAAGGTGTTTTGCCGCTTGGGAGGAAGACCGACTGTCTCCACTCCCTGGAAGGGGTTCTGCCACTGGGGAGGGAGGTCAGTAACCTCTGCTCCCTGGCGGTGGCTTTGCCGCTGGGGAGAGAGACCGGCTGTCTCCTCTCCCTGGTACTGGTTCTGCTGCTGGGGAGAGAAGCCGACTGTCTCCTCTCCTTGGAAGGGGTTCTGTCACTGGGGAGTTAGGGCGACTACCTCCACTCCCCGCAGATGGTTCTGCCACTGGGGAGAGAGGCCAGCTGCCTCCTCTCCCTGGCTATGCCACTGGGGAGAGAGACTGACTGTCTCCTTTCCCGGAAAGGAGTTCTGTCACTGGGTAGAGAGGTTGGCGACCTCCGCTCCCGGGGGATGGCTCTGCTGCTGGGGAGAGAGACCGACTGTCTCCTCTCCCTGTACCTGGCTCTGCCGCTGGGGAGGGATACCGATTGTCTCCTCTCCCTGTACCAGGCTCTGCCACTGGAGAGAGAGACCAACTGTCTCCTCTCCCTGGCTCTGCCGCTGGGGAGAGAGATCGGCTGTCTCCTCTCCTGGAAAAGAAATCTGCCGTTGTGGATGGAGGATGACTACATCCGCTCCCTGGGGATGGCTCTTCCACTGGGGGGAGAGGCCGACTGCCTCCTCTCCCTTGAGCTGCGGCTGGGGAGAGAGACTGTCTGTCTCCTCTCCTTGGACCTGGCTCTGTCGCTGGGGAGAGAGACCAACTGTCTCCTCTCCCGGGAAGGGGTTCTGTTAGTGGGGAGAGAGGTTGGTGACCTCCACTCCCTTGTTTCCTGGAGCTGCTGCAGGTGCTGGGCAGAGGTCAGTGGCTCTCTGAGCTGTTGCCAGTGCTTCTGCTGGTGTGGCACCCTGGTCCAAGACCATAAGCTTGGGGTCAGGCTGCTGATAGGAATCTAGCAGCTCTTGGTTGCTTATTCCTTGTTGCTACTCCTCGGAGGCCAACCTCTACGAATCCGACTGCTGTGCCACAGTTCCGTGCAAAATCCATGGAATGCTGCTGAACGAGGTCTAGCAGCCGCTTGTATGCCACTTCCAGCTCCCATTCCTGGCCACATATATAATCCATATTGGCTTGCAGCCAGGGTACCCCCCAGAGATTCATCAGTCTCTCTCAGTACTCACAAATGTCATCCAGTCTCCACTCTACTTCACAATAGTAATCCAGGGCCACCATAGCCAAAGCCCTCTGTGGGGGTGCCTTCCTCCAGCCATGGCCGCACTTGCATAGCATGCCATTGGAGGGCCCAGTAGCCATGATCCAGCACCCCTCATCCTGGATCAATCTATCCAATTCAGACAGCCTTTCACTCTTAAGTCCCACTAGAGGCAGTACTCTTCCTCCCAAGTGTGGGGGGGTTGTTATCCGATAGCCCTGCTCGTGTTAAAGAGCCTCCCTCCAGATTTGCTGGCAGAAAAAGTCCTCAGCAGGTCCCAATAAGAACTAGGACCATCCAGCTGGGCCAGGCCCTCCTGTACTCTCCTTAGGAGCTCGGCTTCCATAGTTATTGGCTACTGTTACACTTCTCCTCTGTTAGCAGGGACCATGTGGAAGAAGCTGATCTCACCGCTGCCAGCCAATGTGATGAATACCCCGGCTACCCCAACTGGGTAGCTCCACCAAAAGGGTCCTTATTCCTCCCTGCCGACTGTAGCTGTGTAGCCACCAAGTGATTACAGCCAGTAGCCCACCCTGAGCACTAGTATTCAGGATCCCACCCGGTGATAGACTCCGGCTACCCCGACTGGATAGCTCTGCCAGACGGTCCTTCCTATACCTGACAACAGGCCGCTATGTAGCAGAGAAAGTGATTATAGCAATTCCCACCCAAATAACTAGACAGACTAGCATTCAGCTGAAACAAGAAGTACTCTTTATTGAGGAAACACATCCTGCTTATATACACACAGGTCTTATCTCACTCCCAAATCTCCTGCCATTCTCACCCCTCCAGACAGGCTGGCACCTGCCATAGCAGCCACAGTCCCACAGAGTCCAGGGATCCAGAGGTAGTGGTTTTGGGGTGAAAGCTCTCAGTCCCCAGATGCCACAGTCCAAAAAGCAGCGTGATTCGTTACTGGGTACCGGAGTTACAGCCTGGTAAAGGTAGGGGTGTCCAAAAACCCCGGTTCCTAAAGGAGCTCCCCTCCGGCAATTCCCCCACCTCTTGCTCTCCCTAGGAGATACCAATCCCAAAAAGAGCAGAGCTCTGGGGCAAAGGACCACTGGAGCGACCAGTGGAAAAGTTAGCGGGTGTCCTGCCATTATGCGGCCGACCAGGAGTTCCAGGAGCCTGGCCAGCTGGAGAGGGGTTAGGCGGGCTGACATTTCCAGGAGCCCTGCCAGCCTAGAAGGGTTTTCCCGGCCATAGATCAGTTCTTATCTGACAAGATACAACATAGCAAAACAACATATAGAAAGAGTCAGTGAGATCCTGTAAGCCATGAAATGGCCAAATCTGATGTAAAAAGGAGTAAGCCAGGCAGAAGGGGAGGTGGGGGTAGCCTTGGTGGTCTGGTATTCGTGACCCCCCCCCTTCCCCTTCCTCTGCATATGAAAAGACTCTTTACACAAATAGGAGCAAGCTGGAGTAGGTATACATTAGTATTCTCCTAAAACTTGGGGCTTGGTTAGGAGCATGAAAATCAGCGCAATGTTATTTAAAAATAAGCAAAAATATAGTTTTTTTTAAAAACATCTACAAAACATTTATGCAAAGAAAAATCTAGTTTAAAATTAAAATAACATAATTACTGAAAGAAAACAAAAAACCTACCATTACACAAAAAAACTACTATTACAGAAAACAACAAATAAATAAAAAAATTAAAATCAGTTATACCTATTCAAAAACCCCACTTAAAATAAAACAAAACCCACCCCAAAATAAAAAGTCTATATTAACACTAAACTACAGCAATAGCCCTTAAAAGGGCATTTTGTAGAGAATTGCCCTAAAGTGATTTAGCTCTTTTTAAAATAAAGCACTACACAAATCTACAAGTAACCCCCACCAACCCCCAAAAAAAGGCTATCTAAAAAAAAAGCTACTCTAAAAACTGTACTCAAAGATGGTACTCACCAAAGTTGAATCTGTGCAGCAGCGCTCCATCTTCATCCCAGCGGTGGTCCACCTTCATCCCGGCAGCGATCTTCTTATCTTCATCCCGGCAGCGATCTTCTTATCTTCACCTCTGCAACAATCTTAGCGGTCTTCTTAGCTTCATACCTGAGTCCATGTCTGGTTGCCCCTTTTTCCTTTAGGGAGACATAATACACACAGAGAGAAGCACTCTCTCAGTAATGAACAACCAACTCAATAATATGTTAGCTTGTTCTATGGTAATTTACCACCTGGGTGCAGCTTCTTTTTTAGCCCAGTAATTTTTTTCACAGAGTATAACTTTTTTTGTAGAATATGAGTCTGATCCCGCCTATCAAGATCAGCCCAGCACCAAAATGTCAAGCGATTTCTCTCTGAACAAGGAACACAGCAACCCCAGACGATTGATTTCGCCTTCAATGGTGCAACCATATTCCACTAAGCATATTGAGCAAGATTTCCACTTCTGGTTGCGCCTTTTTCCCTTATGGAGACATGGAGAAAAGTGCACTCTCAGGAACGAACAACCAGTTCAATAACTTTTTAGCTTATTATATGGCAATTTTATACCTGGGTCAGCTTTATATATATATATATATATATATATATATATATATATATATATATATATACCACATAGAAACACCCAGCACTCACCAGCTAGCTCACAGCTAAGATAAAATCACAACTGGAAAAGTTAGTCACCGCATCTGGCCAAATGGGAAAGCTCAGGCACCACGTCAAGGTCCTTTCCATTGCCTGATCCCTGGTATTTTCTATGGGTGATTACATCCACCTGTGCACCCCTTCTTTGTTCTCAGTCTGTTTGGCTTTGTGAGCTCGCATGATGGTGTGGCTGTGTTAGGGACTCAGGCAATGGAAAGGACCTTGACGTGGTGCCTGAGCTTTCCCATTTGGCCACATGCGGTGATTAACTTTTCCAGTTGTGATTTTATCTTAGCTGTGAGCTAGCTGGTGAGTGCTGGGTGTTTCTATGTGTTGTATTACTTTTTATTTGTAATCCCCTTTGTTTCTTGCACCCATTCCGGACTGGGGTTAACTGCCTGTGGCTCTAGTGACATCACAGCTTTTTTGGAGTGCTATTTAGCACCCAGGGCTGGATGTTGCTGAGTCACAGGATGTGTACCTGATCCGGTCTTGGAGTGCAGTTCCTTCCATGTTTTATATATATATATATATATATATATATATATATATATATATATATATATACACTGTGTGCAGAATTATTAGGCAAATGAGTATTATGACCACATCATCCTCTTTATGCATGTTGTCTTACTCCAAGCTGTATAGGCTCGAAAGCCTACTACCAATTAAGCATATTAGGTGATGTGCATCTCTGTAATGAGAAGGGGTGTGGTCTAATGACATCAACACCCTATATCAGGTGTGCATAATTATTAGGCAACTTCCTTTCCTTTGGCAAAATGGGTCAAAAGAAGGACTTGACAGGCTCAGAAAAGTAAAAAATAGTGAGATATCTTGCAGAGGGATGCAGCACTCTTAAAATTGCAAAGCTTCTGAAGCGTGATCATCGAACAATCAAGCGTTTCATTCAAAATAGTCAACAGGGTCGCAAGAAGCGTGTGGAAAAACCAAGGCGCAAAATAACTGCCCATGAACTGAGAAAAGTCAAGCGTGCAGCTGCCAAGATGCCACTTGCCACCAGTTTGGCCATATTTCAGAGCTGCAACATCACTGGAGTGCCCAAAAGCACAAGGTGTGCAATACTCAGATGCATGGCCAAGGTAAGAAAGGCTGAAAGACGACAACCACTGAACAAGACACACAAGCTGAAACATCAAGACTGGGCCAAGAAATATCTCAAGACTGATTTTTCTAAGGTTTTATGGACTGATGAAATGAGAGTGAGTCTTGATGGGCCAGATGGATGGGCCCGTGGCTGGATTGGTAAAGGGCAGAGAGCTCCAGTCCGACTCAGACGCCAGCAAGGTGGAGGTGGAGTACTGGTTTGGGCTGGTATCATCAAAGATGAGCTTGTGGGGCCTTTTCGGGTTGAGGATGGAGTCAAGCTCAACTCCCAGTCCTACTGCCAGTTTCTGGAAGACACCTTCTTCAAGCAGTGGTACAGGAAGAAGTCTGCATCCTTCAAGAAAAACATGATTTTCATGCAGGACAATGCTCCATCACACGCGTCCAAGTACTCCACAGCGTGGCTGGCAAGAAAGGGTATAAAAGAAGAAAATCTAATGACATGGCCTCCTTGTTCACCTGATCTGAACCCCATTGAGAACCTGTGGTCCATCATCAAATGTGAGATTTACAAGGAGGGAAAACAGTACACCTCTCTGAACAGTGTCTGGGAGGCTGTGGTTGCTGCTGCACGCAATGTTGATGGTGAACAGATCAAAACACTGACAGAATCCATGGATGGCAGGCTTTTGAGTGTCCTTGCAAAGAAAGGTGGCTATATTGGTCACTGATTTGTTTTTGTTTTGTTTTTGAATGTCAGAAATGTATATTTGTGAATGTTGAGATGTTATATTGGTTTCACTGGTAAAAATAAATAATTGAAATGGGTATATATTTGTTTTTTGCTAAGTTGCCTAATAATTATGCACAGCAATAGTCACCTGCACACACAGATATCCCCCTAAAATAGCTATAACTAAAAACAAACTAAAAACTACTTCCAAAATTATTCAGCTTTGATATTAATAAGTTTTTTGGGTTCATTGAGAACATGGTTGTTGTTCAATAATAAAATTAATCCTCAAAAATACAAAAATACAACTTGCCTAATAATTCTGCACTCCCTGTATATATATATATATATATATATATATATATATATATATATATATATATATATATATATATAATATGTGTGTGTGTGTGATAGAAGACAGCACTCACTGGTCTTGAGTAAAGAAAAAATATTGCTTTAATAAGTGCTGTTTTGGGGACAGATCCCCTTCATCAGACCAACAATCCAATAGTGAATAACAAACATTTATACCCTCTAAGGCCCTCCCCCAGTGAGCAAAAATTGTGCCAAAACGGTTGCCAAGGCAACCAACACTTGTTCAAAAAAACATAAATCAATAAATATACATGAATACATACAACAATATACATAAATATATATAGGAAATGTGTCCCATATATGGAGTGGACAATGTACACAATAAAGACAAAATATATACACAACTATGTTACAGCAATTTATCTAATACACAAATGGAATGTCGTATAAGAGCTAATATGTAACGCATAAGCATTCTTAAATATATGCAGTGCCAAAGATATATGTCCAACATCGTACGTGTAACTCCAAAACAGACCTATATAAATTGGATTACGATTCCTAACTAGGATCATGCAAATGCCTGAGCTGTACCACATGTAATTCTATGCTCCAAGGGAGTCAGTTCCGACACCTCCACAATAACAAACGCTTTATGATAAAACATCACCTGACTTGCATCACCAAGTTCGTCATTTATATGCTGAGCTGCATCTGTGGGCTCTTCTACATAGGTAAGACCTGTGATGATATAAAAAAACAAATGGCTAACCACAGGGCAGCAATCGATAAAGGTAAAAGTGACCAACCGGTTGCGAGACATTTCATGGAGCAAGGGCACACTGTTAAGGACCTTAGGTTTATGCTCATCGATCACATACCCCCCTGAGAAGGGGTGGGGACAGAGAGAAATTTTTGTTACTTAGAGAAGCAGAGTGGATTTACAAATTGGATACGATCCACCCCAGAGGATTGAACATGGGCAATGATTGGCATTGTTTTTTTGTAGAAACATTATCCACCAGTCACGCCTGTGGCTCTTGGGTACCACCATCGAAAAGCATATTTTTCCCGCGTCATGTCAATAAATGGGATTGGGATGTTACACATACCTGGATAGCCACACATTTATATGACTATGGACTAACTCTGTATCTTTATGCACTGTGCAACTAACTGTGATGTTAACCTCTGTGTCCCCTTGTTAGTATCAGCCTGTGTCTATGTATGCCCTGCTATATTGATATTGTGCTCTGTATGGCTAGCTCCTCTGTTTCCCCTTTATATACCTATTGTTTGCATACCCCCCGCTGTTACTGTGATGGGTATAGACATTAATCGGGGTGCCTCTTTGATTTAGTATTCCCAGTTGCCTACATACTGTGGGCATGTACATCCCGCCCCTCAAATTTTTTTGACTTCCCACTACTTGTCTACCTCCACACTGTAGTGTTTAGGTTTACAGGGGTACCTTAACAATGCCGTGGCATGTTTTACATAGCTGACCATTTCCTTACTGAGATTTCCCTACACAGCCGCTCCCTTTACGTTATCCCTTGCGCATAGGCACTTATTTATTTCATGGGCTCTAGTGCCAATAAGGACATTTGCTGGTTGTTACAGGAGGCGTGTCCCTCTTAGCCTATCAGACACAGTTTTCATATGTTACTCACGCAGGTTATGGATAGACTGATACACTTGTTTTTTTCTGACTGTCTTGGGGGTCTATGTCTGTGGGGTTTAGTTACATACATGGCCTTATGTGTATATTATATTGGGGATATTTGTCTCCCACCACTAGGATTGCTTTGTTGCTTTTATTGCTTTTTACCCCTGTTGGACTGTTTTTAGTTTGTTCCCCATTTTGCATCCCGGTGAATTACTTATTTAATTATTTTGCAGCTCGCACTTAGTGCCCTCTTCCCTGATCAATTATGCCCCTTTTCCACGTTCCTTCTGACACTGTTCAGGTAGGGGTACACAGGATCTACGTTGCATGTGATTAGACATTCCATAGGTTGATGGCCCAAGAGGCGCACCCTCTCTATCCTATCAGATTCCTGATTACCTGGTCTGTCTATTTCTAGGTAGATAGGCAAGCGCTCTTGCTGCCTTACAGGGTGCACTGTATCACTGGTGGCACTGCTGCAGGCATACACATGGCATTAGCTTGTCATACGGGTTAGTGAATACCCGAAACGTCACTTATTAAAGTTATTTTTTGCTTTGCTCAAGACCAGTGAGTGCTGTTTTCTATCACCTATATCATAACCTGTATTCAGCACCCTGGCAACTAGTCTCCTGTTCATGAGAGTGCACCTATCTCTGCAAGTATATATATATATATATATATATATATATTTATATACACCGGCCACTTTATTAGGTACACCTTGCTAGTGCCGGGTTGGACCCCCTGCCTTAATACTTTGTGGCATAGATTCAACAAGGTGTTGGAAACATTCCTCAGAGATTTTTGTCCATATTGACATGATATCATCACGCAGTTGCTGCAGATTTGTCGGCTGCACATCCATGATGCGAATCTCCCATTTCACCACATCCCAAAGGTGCTCTATTGGATTGAGATCTGGTGACTGTGGAGGACATTGGAGTACAGTGAACTCATTTGCATCTTCAAGAAACCAGTTTGAGATGATTTGAGCTTTGTGACATGGTGCATTATTATCAGAAGATGGGTACACTGTAGTCATAAAGGGATGGACATGGTCAACAACAATACTCTGGTAGGCTGTGGCATTTAAACAATGCTCAATTGGTACTAAGGGGCCCAAAGTGTGCCAAGAAAATAATCCCCACACCATTACACCACCACCAGCCTGAACTGTCGATACAAGGCAGGATGGATCCATGCTTTCATGTTGTTTACGTCAAATTCTGACCCTACCATCTGAATGTTGCAGCTGAAATCGAGACTCATCAGACCAGGCAACATTTTTCACATCTTCTATTGATCAATTTTGGTGAGCCTGTGTGAATTGTAGCCTCAGTTTCCTGTTATTAGCTGACAGGAGTGGCAATCAGTGTAGTCTTCTGCTGCTGTAGCCCACCTGCTTCAAGGTTCGACGTGTTTTGTGAACAGAGATGGTATTCTGCATACCTTGGTGGTAACGAATGGTTATTTGACTTACTGTTGCCTTTCTATTATCTCAAACCAGTCTGCCCATTCTCCTCTAACTTCTGACATCAACAAGGCATTGTCGTCCACACAACTGCTGCTTACTGGATATTTTCTCTTTTTTGGACCATTCTCTGTAAACCCTAGAGATGGTTGTGAAAATCCCAGTAGATCAGCAGTTTTTGAAATACTCACACCAACAACCATGCCACATTCAAAGTCACTTAAATCCCCTTTCTTCCCCATTCTGATGCTCGCTTTGAACTTTAGCAAGTCGTCTTCACCACGTCTAGATGCCTAAATGCATTGAGTTGCTGCCATGTGATTGGCTGATTAGCAATTTGTGTTACCAAACAATCGAACAGGTGTACCTAATAAAGTGGCCAGTGAGTGTGTGTGTGTATATATATATATATATATATATATATATATATATATATATATATATATACTGTATATGGGTTGCTAGAGAACACATGAATCCAGTAAACAGATTTAACATATCTCAAAACAGCTTTATAAATTCTGATATGGATTGGCTCCACCAAAAATCTTTTTCCTTTTAGTTCTGTCTGGGCAGGGCCTATGAGAGTGGCCTGTGTAGGGTGCCAGGTATTTTATAATAGGACCAGCAGTTGAGGAAGCTTTTCATTTTTACAGTAGCTCAGCTCTTCCTGCCATATTCACTTTATTGTGACTACTACTTTTTCTGCAGCTTGTTTTTCTTTATTGCAGGTTCCACTGAGTCTAGTTGAGATGAAAATGTTCTTTGTTATTAGCACTAGCAGGTAGTTTTAATTTGCTCTTCAGCTTGGTTGGGGTGGCTAGTAGTCAGTATGCCCCACAAGTAAGCCTTAGACACTGTAATGGTGTGGTTCCTGTGATCCTGGTGTTCCAAGAGGGACATAGGCAAGAATGGCAACACTGATTGGCTTGTTATGGCTATAGACATGTCAAACAGACTCCCTTTGTGGTCTGCTCATAGAATGTTAGTGGGACAGTTATTAGCATTCTTTGTGGTACAAGCCACTGAGGTTTAGGGACTGTGAGCCTACCATTAAATAAAGGTTAAAGGGACATTGTACTCTAAAATAATATCCCCTTTAATAATCTTGCAATGGTTCATTTTACCTTCTGGTATGTATTTAATTGTTTGTAAATGGTCCCACTACCTTTATTTCTTATTTTAAATAATTGCTTTTCCTGTTGTATCCCCACCTTTACTGAAAATATGAAAAACAAATGTTTTATCTGTAGAAAAACTAAGGCAGTAGCACTGATATCATCTTCTAGTGGGGTATGAGGAAAGATAGATTTTTTTTTATGTGAAATAGCTGGTTGTGCTTATTCAAACCATATCCTTAATTAGCATTTCAATAGCTAACATAAATAACATTAATGGTCTGCTTTATTGCAGGCTCAGACCATTTATATAGGCATCTCCTAGGCGATAGTTTTAATGAGAATTATTTTGAATATAGAAATAAATATAGAGGAACAATTAAACATAATTTTATATTCTGCATAGGTATAACAAGTCATTTGGAGCACCATTAGGGGAAATAATTATTATACAGCATTGTTCCTTTAAAGTTTAAAACCTATAAATTCCAGTGGTTGCTATATATGCTATCTTAGGGGTAAGTCCATGTAAGCCATAATAATACACTTCAAAGCCATAGAACGAGTTCCACTATGAAGGATACAGATATCACAAACTAGCTTTATGAATAAACCTTTGGTTGTTCAATACGGTAGAAATAAATGCACCTGCTAACATATGTTACGTTTGATTGACAGAGAATGTCACTTGCTGAACACCAAGCTAATCACTAATATTACATAGCAAAATAAAAACTGAAGTGTATCAATCATAAGTTGAAAGCTTAATATTTTATAAATGGGCAACATACATTAGCAACATGACTAACGCGCTTTGTGCCTCTCTTGCTTTAGTAAATTGGAAAGTATTTTAAAAATTGCACATCATCTGAATTATAAATATCTCATTTGAGTTGAATGTCTCTTTAAAAGGACAGTGTAGGGTTAAAATTGCATGCATTCATTAGTTAGCACATGTCATTTTTGTACCACTGAAAATTGAACTCTATGGGCTAGATTTATCTAGCCCTTTTCTCCACTTTGAATGCAGGTTTGTACAAAATGTATCACTGCTCCTTCCTAGCCCTGTTCTCCACCTCTTAGGTGGAGAATTTCTATCTTCATGGTGTCTTCCGACCGGGGAGATTGACAGCTCCTGCCATACATGATTGGCTGTGTGCAGGCAGGGAGTGGCTTGCACATGAGCACAAAGGAGAGCTTGTGTGCAATAGTAAATGCAGGCAGCGGATTGCTCCCCGCCAGAGGAGAAGCTGAGCAGACAGGGGCAAATTCCCCAGTCCGCCAGTGTTTGGAATATTGAGCCCTATGTGGTTAAGTCCAGCAAAAGTTTTAAACACCCAGCTAAAGTCTCACTTGAAACACAAGCAATGCAGCTAGTGATCTACACAGCTGTGTAACTGCTGCTGCTGATAGGTACACAGATATTTCATGCTTGGGCAAGCAGTTCTCTGTGGCTTACAAGTGGGACTTTATCTATGACATTAAACTAACAGCAACAAAGCCCTGCATTGCAAAATCAAGGTTTTAAAAGCATTCAAAAGTGACAGAAAATCTACATTTCATATGTAAAAATTTAAATTGCATGATCCATCAAAAATAATTATCAAAGCAAAGATTTGCATGGTACACAATACAAAATCAGTGTCAAAACCTGCTTTATTTACAAACCCACATTTTCAAAGTGCTGGGTCAGAAAATTATTTTATGCTCTGATTTAGAAGAGTTTGTACTTTTTTCCAAAGTTCAAACTTTGACACAGCATAATCACTTATGTTTATCTATCACACACATAGTATTTGACCCTTTATCTTTATGCAAAACTGTCTCAATGTTTCCTTTTTTCCTTCAGCAGAACATCTTAGTAAACATGCAAAATAAATAACGATCAGAATCACCACTACTACACACATAATAAGATTTTATTTACTTTTAAAACAAAACATTAAAGGGTTATTAAATCCAATGTTTTTCTTTTGGATTCAGATAGATAATACAATTTTAAACAGCATTCCATTTTGCTTCTATTGTCTAATTTGCTTAATTCTTTAGATATCCTTTGTTGAAGAAATAGCAATGCACATGGGTGAGCCAATCAAATGTGGCATCTATATATGCTTCTCAAGAAAGGATATCAAGAGAATATATATATATATATATATATATATATATATATATATATATATATATATATCACAAAAAAGAAAAGGGAAATGACAGAAAAAAGATAAAGAGTACAGAAAAGAAAAGGATTCCTTAGCCAGCACTTCTCATATAAAACACCATACAATTATATCAGACTTGTAATAACCAGCACTCACACTGAACCACACCCAAAAAAGCAAAGAATTGAAATACACTCAATTGATGCAATGAAGTGAACAATTTATTGACTAAACAAATATATTATACAAATATATACTGCTAACCACAGTGATTAAAAACATAAGCCATGGCCATGGCAATAAAAGTCAACAGCTTATATGATGCTAAATTAGTCACAATAATATTGCATATTTAAAGCTTAAAGGGATATGTGATACAATTTATCCACAAAATTACCCCTAAAAAATGCGGTATAAAATATCCACAGTAAATGCTATGTGCAACAAATAGAGACTGTATTCAATTAGCAAAAAAAGCCCCGGAGGTATAGTCAGTCCATCAATAATATGTAACCATGATTCTTAAATGCCGTATGCAGTGCAGTCAGTACTTCAGTTAAAAGCTCAATAACCAACAACTGTGAACAAAGCAAGCAGGGAAGCAGCAGTAAGCGTTTAAGCTGTAGCAAGATGTAAAATTAAATGCAATCCAGCATGATGTTCAATGCAATGTTAGCGCTTCAACAGTTTGAAAAAGATGCAGTTGTTAGTCACAGTATGCGTAATAACAGCAGAGGTTAAGCATGTAACATGTTAATGCTCAGCGGCATGCAGTGATGAAATAAACTGAAGATATGCAGTGATCAACATTAAGCTGGCATAGATTTTATAGCTTCAATATAGTGAAGCTATATAGTGTTAGCTGAAGTATCTTTTCTATGAACCTCCATTTCCAGCACACCATTCCTGGATGAAATGAGTAAATCCAGGAATGTTATGCTGGTGGAGCTGTAGTTATAGGTAAACTTTAAATTTAAATTGTTGTTATTAAGTTTTTCAACAAATTCCCTCAGTTCTTCTTCAGTGCCATTCCATAGGACCAGCACGTCATCAATGAAACGCACCCATAATTTCAGTTTTTCCTCATATTGTGATGCAATATCCAGTACGCAATCGGCCTCTCATTTGCCCAAGTATAGGCATGCATATGATGGGGCACAACTGGCCCTCATTGCTGTTCCTAAAATTTGACAATAAAATTTCTCATCAAAAATGAAATAATTATTGTTAAGGACAAAGTCCAAGAGTTCCAAGACAAATTTTGTATGGTTTTTATATTTAGGTCCTCTCTGTTCAAGGTAATGTTCACAGGCTTTTAGTTTAGACCTTGTTTGTGGGGAATCTAAGAATATAATGATTGTACATCAATCGCTACCAAAATGGTATTGTTCTCAATTGCTAGACCATCTAGTTTTTTCAAAACATCCCCTGTATCCTTTATATAGGAGGGCAAGGTTTACAGAAAGGGCTGTAAGCAGTAATCGATGTATTTGGATACATTCTCACCCAGGCTACCCTGTCCGGAAATAATGGGTCTTCCCGGTGGTGGAGTTTTGGTATGGTATAAAAAGTTGCTGTTCGCGGATTTTTAATATTCATAAAGTTAAATTCAGCTTTATTAATTATTCCATTCTTCATAGCCTATGTGAGTGTTTGCACATGACTCGGGAAAGGCCGCCAGAGTAAAGGAGGAGATTGCTGTTACAAGACATGGCCGGGTAGAAGTTACCGAACAGTAACTGGAGGATTTTGCACAGTCTGTCAGCATCGCACATTGGAGATAAGTGTCACGCATGGTGGAGTGGTAAAAATGAACGGAAGGCCCCTTAGATGAGAGTATATCTCTCTGTAGGACATCGCCTCAAATATTGATTCACCGCTATATATATGCATTTACAGTACTGTCTCCTTACAAGATATCTTGTCACCTATAAAATCTATGCCGGCTTAATGTTGGTTACTACATATCTTCAGTTTATTTCATCACTGCATGCCGCTGAGCATTAACATGTTACATGCTTAACCTCTGCTGTTATTACGCATACTGTGACTAACAACTGCATCTTTTTCAAACTGTTGAAGCGCTAACATTGCATTGAACATCATGCTGGATTGCATTTAATTCTACATCTTGCTACAGCTTAAACGCTTACTGCTGCTTCCCTGCTTGCTTTGTTCACAGTTGTTGGTTATTGAACTTTTTACTGAAGTACTGACTGCACTGCATACGGCATTTGAGAATCATGGTTACATATTATTGATGGACTGACTATACCTCCAGTGCTTTTTTTGCTAATTGAATACAGTCTCTATTTGTTGCGCATAGCATTTACTGTGGATATTTTATACCGCATTTTTAAGGGTAAATTTGTGGATAAATTATATCACATATCCCTTTAAGCTTTAAATATGCAATATTATTGTGACTAATTTAGCATCATATAAGCTGTTGATTTTTATTGCCATGGCCATGGCTTATGTTTTTAATCACTGTGGTTAGCAGTATATATTTGTATAATATATTTGTTTATTCAATAAATTGTTCACTTCATTGCATCAATTGAGTGTATTTCAATTCTTTGCTTTTTTGGGTGTGGTTCAGTGTGAGTGCTGGTTATTACAAGTCTGATATAATTGTATGGTGTTTTATATGAGAAGTGCTGGCTAAGGAATCCTTTTCTTTTCTGTACTCTTTATCTTTTTTCTGTCAATTCCCTTTTCTTTTTTTGTAAGATAATTAATAACCGATACCTCCTGTGCAGGCTCTGACATGTGATATTTTTGTCAGAGGTTTCTCTTCGCCATACCATTAATCCAAGTCTTTTTTCTTTGAGCTGGTTTGACCGACAAACAGATATATATATATATATATTGTATGAAAGATATTTAGGGGTTACTTTAAACATTTTATGATTTGCAATTTCCCTGTGGATATGAATGTTATTGTGGAAGAAAACCAAATGTGTGGGTGTTCTAGCTCTAAAAACTAAAGCAGTACATAACAGACTTTACAATCATAATCCTGCAAAATGTCTACCCATAACTGACTTCTGTTGAGATGATAAGCATAAAAACTGAAAAACAGCAAAGAAATTAAGATTATACTAACAAAATGACTGTGGTTAATTGTGTCTTCTGCAGTAACAAGTATAGATTGGATCATCTGAATATACAAGTTGTGGTTGTAGAAGACAAGGTCATTCAAAATGCATCTGTTATTTTACAAAATATTGTAACATGTTTACTGTCTCTTTAACTATATATATATATATATATATATATATATATATATATATATATATATATACTGTATATAGGGACATCAACAATTTCAGATTATGTGAAAAAAAACATTCACAAGAGTGATTTTTTTTATGTATAGACATTACATGACTAATACATTAAAATGTAATACAAAATATATTTCATTGCAAATTAGACATTTTGTAAGGAGATCAACAATAAATTCAAACAAGCTTATTTACATTTTGCAGACTGAAGTATTTCCACAGTGTTCCAGATTTAGTTTTTTTTGGGGGGGTTTTGTGTGAGATTTTGCTAAAAAAAATTTAAATAGTAATAATTGGTAATAGAAAAGAAATTCCAATTTATTTGGGAAACAGAATCTAAAATTAATCCGTTCACTGCATTCCATATTGTTACATAAGAAGGTGTGTACTGTGTTGTGTACATTGTACACATGGTTTGCTACAAAACTTTGTACTTCATTTTGCAAATTTAATAGTAAGAATATCCTTTTTTTGCTTAAAGGGATATGAAACCCAAAAGGTTTCTTTCATGATTCAGATAGAGAATACAATTTTAAACAACTTTCTAATTTACTTCATATACCACATTGTATTTCTTATCTTGGAATCTTTTGTTCAAAAGCAGTAGTGTGCACATCATGTCTAGAGCACTATATGGCTGCATGCTATACATTTGCAAGAGCACTAAATGGCAGCACTATTTCCTGTCATTTAGTGATCCAGACATCTACCTTTGCATCTCTTAAACAAAGAATACCATGTAAATGAAGAAATTTGATGATAGAAGTAAACTGAAAACTTTATAAAAATTGCTTGCTCTAACTCAATCACAAAACAATTTTTTGGGGTTTCATGTAATTACTCAAATCATGTAAAAATGGGGAATCAAAATAGCCAGGTAACCATTTATGAGAGTGTTTTTCAGTAGAGCCGATATTATATGAATACAATACAGTAGAATGCTATGCAAAATGTATTATATTCCAAATATCTAATTGTTAAATTACACATTTTTGCAAACTGAAGTATTTCTGTGTTCTAGTTTGTAAATAAAGTATTTGGCTAATATTTAAAACAAATAATAACGTAACTTTATTTAAAAATATATCCTTGTTTATTGAAAAGAAATGAAAGATTAATCTACTTGTTTGCTTAAGGTGTGTACTGTATTATGCACACTGTAAGCTACCTGCAGCTTGCTATAAAACTCTCTATCCAAACATACAGACTTAAAAAAAGTAAAAAATTTATTTACTTGAAGTACTTTACTTGGTTATTTAAATGTGCAAAAAACGTTTAAACTTAAGTTACGCAGGATATATTCATTAAACTGAGCAGTCACAGTCAGTGCTTAAAATGTAAAAAGCTTAAACGTAATTAATATTTAAGCACCCCCTATTCAGTGTTTCCATAAAGTGACTAATTCCTCTAACAGTTTTCTTATTTGCTTTAAAACCAAAAGCTTAAAAAATGAAATCAATGCATAAAAAATAAATCAGTGCATAAAAATTAAATCAATGCATGTACAAAAATTAGAAAATATATTAGATTTTTTTTTTAACTCACCATATGTCCAAGGCTTCTAAAAGTGGCATCTAATAATACAACTTTCCATTTTTCTTCAATATTATCTGGAATAGGTAAATAAAAATAATATGCCACCAGCCCAGTGGCAAAGAGAAAGCATAGTAGTTTGAGTGCCATGACTAGTAACTATCCACTACTCCCAGATCTGATTCAGCCTTCTCACTCTCTGTGTTACAAGTAAGCAGCAGACGCTGATAGGACAAAGTTAATCTGTTGGCCTTAAACCCTTGTGTCATCTGATCACCGTAATGCAGCATACACAGGCACAGTCACACACAGTTGGGAGAAGGCTTACTAACAAGCTGTAGCAATCTGATGAAAGCAGAAGGAATTCAGAAATATATCTCTTTTTTACGTAATTTAAATGAAGTGTCATCAGCAGCCTGCTTGGTCTGAAGCATGTAACCCTTACAGTTATTTACTTAATAAACTGATAGAACACCACAAAATCTAATAAACAACTGTGTAATCCAGCCCAAGAACTATGCTCATAAAATGTAGGAGGAGGGAATAGGGCATTCTTTTCATGAACCCTGTTGTGTGTGTGTGTGTGCATATACATATATATATATATATATATATATATATATATATATATATATATATATATATATATATATATATATATATATATATATACAGTTTTCTAAGCCCCTGTTTTAAAATTGAAATAGTTATATCAGATGTGAAAGGGACTCCAACCTAAACAAATGCATATTAAAAACAATATTTAAACAAAGAGAAAAAAAAATTAAAGCTGTTTATTTTTTTTTTTAAATATAAGAGGAAGTGCAGTGGTACTTGTGATGAAAGCTCACTGGCTGTTAAAGACAACTCCCACAGCTCTATTGGTGGATAGCGACACACACACACACACAAGGATAAAGTCATGTCTTTTGGAACTTTAAAATATATATAAATATTTAAAACAATAATATTTTTAAAAATACAATTTTTTTAATTGAACAAATTAAAAATTGTCTGTGCTTTCACATTAAAAAATAAGCTCCACGGAAAGTGCAGTTTTAGAGAGATTTTGTGATACATCTACTTTATAGCTGCATTTTAAAAAGTTAAAAAATTAAGGAAATCTTTAATGAAAATTTTGATGCATAAATTACCAGCTCTAAAGTTTTTTGAATCATAAAATAGGTCATCAGTAACTCATTTGTTTAAATGAAATAACATGTAGGAACCTTATAATAGTGGAGTATGAGAATAGGGACAAAATACAATACAAGAAGTCTCTTTTCTATAGGAGGTAAATAGGAAGATCGTAACAAGTAGCTTTATCTTGTGATGAGAAGCAAGATAATATTTGTGTATAACACTTAAGGGTATGGAGATGTACGGAGTAGATGTGAAGTGGGTACGAGAGGGGAAAGGGAGAGGGAGGGGATTAAAAAAAAAAAAAAAGGAAAGGGTGGTGGGAGGGAATACTTTAGCAGGGAGGCTTGGGACTTGAGTCCCACTTTGGAAATTTCGTAGTCCATGGGGACCAGATCGTGTGAAAGGAGTCTACCTTATCTAAAACTTTGTACGAGTACTGTTCCATTTGTCCGACAAAGTGTACAGTGGAGATTACTTGTGAAAGAGAGGGAGACTTTTCCTCTTTCCAAGCTCTGGCAAGAGCAAGTTTCGTAGCCATAAGGACATAGATTGTAAGAGCCTCCCCAGGGGGGGAGAGATTAGGCATTTGCATATGAAGGAGGGCTTCTTCTGGGGTATATGGGGGAGTGAGACCAAGTGACAGGAGAAGTGCATAGATTTTCCTCCATAGGGGTTGGATCACAGGGCATGCCCACCATATGTGAAGTGCTGTACCATTATCTCAGTTTCTCCAGCATTAAGGGGATTGGGACTGGTAAATCCTGTGTAATGTGACTGGGACCAGGTGCCATCGAACTAAAACCTTGTAAAGGAGTTCCCATAAAGTGGCGCAATGGAGGAGTTTTTTGGTTGTCATGATTCTGAGATGCCAAACATCTATTGTTACAGTGAACCCAATTTCTCTTTCCCAGGCGTGATGTTGAGGTATTTTATGAGGGGTGAGTGAGTTGATAAGAAGGTTGTAGTGAAAAGAAAGAAGATGTTTGAGGTTATGAGCCCCTTGACAAGCCCTCTCCCACACTGTGATTGGTCGTAATGAAAATTTCGGGTAGCCCCAGGTACGTAGGTGTGTGCTCAAACGAAATCCCTCAAAGCTGAATCTGGAGGGGAGTTGAAATTTAATGCAAATTGCGGGATGGGAAAGCCAGATGTCATTCTCATAAAAGTCCGTCACTAGAAGTGTTTGTAGTTGTGGCCACAAGTCATAGTGGGAGTCTGGAAGGCAAAACAGTGCAGCAGAAATTGGAAATAACTGGGTTGTGTCTTATCTGGACCCAGAATTGTAGAGAGTGTTTAAAGATGGGGTGTAGGGTGTTGATGTCTTGTCTGTGGTGAAGAGGGATCCAGAGAAGATCAGAGAGGTGTAGACCAGGGGGCAGCAATGAGGATTCGAGAGTAAACCAGCTTAGCTGTCTGTCAGGGTCATTCCAAAGAAGGATATGTGATAGTCTGGCTGCATTATAGTAGGAGATTATGTTTGGTAAAGCTAAAACTCCCTGCGGGATTGTTTTTTCTAAGGTGCGTCCAGATGTTCTGGGTCTTCGATCTTTCCATACATACGTGGTAATCAAACTTTGAAATCTATTTAGGAGCACTCTGGGAATGTTATATGGGATGGATCTAAGAAGATATGTGATCTTGGGGAGGAAGGACATCTTGATTGCGGCAATGCGACCTGTCCAAGAGATCTCTCTAAACTCTCAGGTCTCGAGGAGCCTCCTGAACTCTGAGAGTCTGTCTGAATAGTTTTGAGCTATAACCACGGAAGGTTCTGGGCTAAGATAAACCCCCAAGATCTTAAGAGAAGTAGTTTTCCATTGGAAATGGTATGCTGTCTGTAGTGGGGCGAGATCATCAGGGGGGATGTTTATGGGTAAGACCTCTGTTTTGGCAATGTCGAGCTTATAAAAGCTCAAGCCCCCGAACTGTTGTAGGGTAGTGAATACTGCAGAAAGAGAATCCTTAGGAGATGTCAAGAACAAGGTGATGTCATCTGCGTATAGGGAGATTTTATGGGTGAAGGTGCCGATGAGAAGCCCTCTAACTCTAGGGTCCTGCCTGATGGATTGGGCCAGGGGTTCTATGGCCAATGCAAACAGAAGAGGGGATTAAGGACAGCCCTGTCTAGTGCCATTTGAGATCCTGAACCTGGAAGATTGAAACCCAACCCCACGTACAATGGCCGAGGGATTGTTGTAAAGGGCTGCAATGAAAGCAGTGGGGAAACAGAAAGTTCTCATGGTTTCCCATAAGTAATCCCACCTGACCCTGTCAAACGCCTTTTCGGCATCTAGCGACAGGGCCAGGAAGGGAGTGGTGCCCCGAGTTGCAGCGTGAAGGACATCTAGAATTCTTCTGGTTGCATCTGAACCCTCCCTATTTGGGATAAATCCCACTTAGTCATTGACTATGAGCGGAGAGATTATTTTTGCGGCTCTACTGGCTAACAGTTTGGCGTATATTTTGGTGTCAATATTAATCAAGGAAATGGGACGGTAGCTACTGCAAAGGTCAGGAGGTTTACCAGGCTTCAAGATTGTGATTATAACTGCTTCTAGGAATTCTGCCTTGAAAGAGGCGCCAGAATATACCTCCTGGAAGAATCTGCAGAGAATGGGGGCTATGAGGGGATGGAAAGTTTTGTAGAATCTGGCTGTGAAGCCATCCGGGCCTGGAGCCTTAACCCAATTTCAAGTTTTGAATGATTTTCGAGATTTCCTCTATTGTTATTGGGGTGGTGAGGGAGGAAATGGCCTCTCTGGAGAGTGAGGGGAGAGAGAATTAAGGAAAGCGTAAATTTCTTCCGGGGTGCCCGCTGGGGTCTCTAGGTTATCTTCTATATTGTATAGAGATAGGTAGTATTGTTTAAAGGAGTTTCCAATGTCCGCAGGGGCTGACAAATTCGCCCCCGAGGGGGTTTGAATGGACCGTATTCTAGCTTGGGCTGTTCGGTGTCTAAGTTTAGAGGCTAAAAGGGTGGAGGCTTTATTGCTCTGGTGGTAATAGATTTTTAAAAAAAATTTCCATCATATTATGCACCTTTTTAAGTTCTAAAGTTTGAATTTGTTTCGAAATTTCAGATATTTCGTCATTTATAGTATGAGAATAGGTGCGGGAGAGATCTGCCTTTAGTTTACGAAGTTGGATAGTCAGGGTTCGTAAAGTGGCTTTACATTTCAAGCGGGCCTCATTCTCAAACTGCATAAAGTGACCCCACATTACTGACTTCAATGTGGCCCACAAGTTCTGTGAGGTGGTCTGGTTATCATCGTTAAGGGCAAGAAAGTCGGTTATGTGGTGCTGTATAGCTGTCTTGAGGAGAGGATCTGTGAGAGTCCAGTCTTGCATTCGCAATATTCGGGGGGAAGGGCCTAGGAGTGGGCCTAGGTGGAGGTGTATAGAATCATGGTCGGACCAAGAAACAGGAGTAATGAATATAGAGTGAATATTCTCAATAAAGTTTGCGGTAGTGAAAAAGTAGTCGATGCGTGTGTGTGACTTGTGTGGGGAGGAATAGAACTTGTATTCCCTATCTTGTGGGTGTAGGGCACGCCATGTGTCATATAAATCATATTGTGTCATCAGTAGTTGAAAGGCGGAGAAGAAGGAATGGATTGCTCTGTCATTAGTAGAGAGCGGAGGTCCCGTTCTGTCTAGCTTAACATCCCAAATCAAGTTACAGTCACCCAATAGAATAAAATCTCCTTGCTTGATTGCTGCTACTGCCTTGAGAAGCGTTCTAAAGAATTTTATTTGTTTAATGTTTGGGGCATAGACGTTGAGCAGGGGGAGTTTAGTTTACAAATAGCAATGATAAATCTGGCCTGAGGGTCAGATTCAATATAGATTGGGTCATAAGTGACATTTTTACCTATATAGATGGCCACACCTCTGGATTTAGAGGAGAACGTAGCTTCTAAGAGTGTGGGGAATTGTCTGGATGTGCGAGTGACCTCTGGTGCATAAGTCCAGTAGGTCTCCTGAATGAAGGCTATGTCTATGCGTTTTTTACGTAGGAAGGTGAATAGGAGACTGCGTTTGGTTGGGGAGTTTAGTCCTTGTACAGTCAGGGTAAGGAGATGGAGCCCCTCCATGATAAAGCAGAGGAGAAAAAAAAAAGGGGGGGGAGGGGAAAGGGTAGGATGAATATTAGATCAATGTCCGTTATCAATGACTTGAGTGGATTTGATTGAAGATTAGAGTAACAGATGTTCAAGCTACTTGCAGAAAGAATTAAGTATTGTTGTATTATGGGAAAGAAGTAAGAAAGCGGTCCAGAGCCGCTTCGGTTAAAAACTAAAAGGTAATAGGGTGGGAGGATTAATTTGGCATAAGAAAAATAGTGACATACAAAATAGTATCAGAAGAAGAAGGAGGTATGGTTGAGGGGTGGGGGGAGGAGGGGGCGGAGCCAGAAGTGTACCACCCACAAAGTGGGTGTAGGGGTTAACTACAGGGTGCAGAAGAGACAGTTGGGGGTTTCAGCAAAGAATATGTGGTGGGAGTAGGTAAGTTAGAGTTGAGGGAATGACGAGATGGAGGGTGTGGTGAAGGAGAGAGGTGGCATGCACAACACCCGCCCAGTCATGAGTAATAAGTTAGTTGGACAGGAGCAAAGAATTGTGGAACTGTATGTGTCCGCAAGAGAAAGTGGTAGAGGGGGAATCCCAGGTTAATTATCTAAAAGAGATAGCTAGGTATGTGGTATCCTGAAGAGAGTATATCAAAGGAGATCAATAATGGGGATAAGTAGTATGAATATGTGCATGGGACAGAATGACTCCTTACAATTTATCACAAACATTTTCTATAGAGAACATTACATTTTGGATTAACTAAGAATAAACCTGAAAATAAGAACAAATCTCAAGGTATTGATAACTTAATACATTCACAAACCAATACACCAATAAGTGTCCATCATGGTGCATATCTTCTCTGTCGTATAAGGTGCGCTGCAATTCTCAAGATTAACATAAAGAGAAAGCAAGAGATAAAACAATAATAACATTTAGAACCATATGTAAAGAAAGAGAATAAATCTGTGAACAGATGAACGTGAGGCCAAGAGCTAAAATGGGGTAAGATGAGTACCCGTGCGTGAGCTCTCGGCTTACCTGTTTGGAGACCGTCTGGTAAGGAGGTCTTGCTGAGGGAGAATGAGGTTAAAGGAGTGATAAGAGAGTAAGATACGTACCCGTTAGTGCACTCCAAACCTCGATACGTCTCCGGGTATATGATGCTACAGTCTGCCAGACAAAAGAGTGTTCAAAAAGAAGGGTCTAACAGGCTGTGGTGTGGGCAGAGGGTAATTAGCATTCCGTTAGGGCTGCTCTGTCTCCTGGCGTTGAGAAGTTAAGGTCTGTGGGCGCCATGTTGGGGCTGAGGCGTTAAGGCCGCTTATATTCCCTTGGTTCTTGGAGAATGGGTCAGGGACCCTCGATAGTTCCAGGGTGTTCAGAAGCTTCATGCCCTGATCTAGAGATGAAATTGTGTAAGAACGGTCCTGGAATTGGACAAAAAGCTTAACGGGGAATCCCCATCTGTATTTGATTTTGTGATATCTCAGTGCCGAAGTGAACTGGTGGAAAGTTCTCCTTTTGGCTAGTGTGTGTATAGATAGGTCCGGGAAGATTTGTAGATTTTGGTAGGGTTCCTTGAGAGGCTTGTTGGTGAAGGAGGCTCGCATGAGTTTCTCTTTGGTGGTATAGTAATGCAAGCGCAGAATGACATCTCTAGGGGAGTCTTCAGCGGAGTTGCGAGGGTGCGTGGCCCTATGTGCTCTGTCAATCATAAGGTCTTGGTCTGCCGTTGTATTTAAGAGAGCTTTAAAGAGTGAGGTCAGATAGTTCTGAAGTTCAGACGAGGAGATGTCTTCAGGGATGCCTCTAATCCTGAGATTATTGCAGCGAGACCTATCTTCTATGTCTGCTAATTTGGTCTCCAGATCTGAGATTTGCTACGCGAGGCTTTGTGAGTAAGACAGGAGGTTGGAGTGGTCAGTTGCTAAATCTTCGTGCTTTCTCTCCAAGATCTCTGTCCTCTCTCCAAGCGAGGAGATTTCTCGTTTCAGTTCGCTCACTGATTGGCGCAATTCTTGTCTGAGAGATGAGTAGTGAGTGTCCATTTTATCAGTCAGGATTTTGATGGATTCTAGAAACGTAGATTGTGATAGAGCTGCTTTATCTGTACAGGGGGGGGCCTCTTTTGGTATGTTCAGAGGCCAGGACTGTGGAGTCTCTGGAATCTTCTTCCAAGAGGTCTGGGTCTGACATCTGTTTGCTATGAAAGTGGTCAGTCAGAGTCCTCTTAGGATTGTCCTGATGCTTTGGTTTCCTTTTAACTGAGTGCGCCATAGTGTGAGGAGTCGGCTACCAGGTCTCTATAGATATGTGTTCCTGTTGCAATTGATAGCTGGGGGGGGTGACAGGCTAGCACCTCTATGGTATAATGCCCTAGCCCTCCATCATATCTCTAATCACTTGAAGGAGAATGAGTACCGATGTCAGGTTTCGGCTGGTAGGGTGAACGGGCGTGGAGTTCTGCAAAGCGTGTACAGTTCAGAGTGTTGGCTCAGAGCCTTGACTGTGGTTATGGGTTATAAAAATAAACTTCTCTGTGAGACCGGAATAAATATGGGGTTAACCCAGGAGGGTGTGTGCGCTCAAACTGTGTGAGACAGAAGGGCTCGTAACTGCAGCTCACCTTCGTGGTGTTAATTATTTATAATGTTGCATCAGGCTGATGTGGAGGCCCCTAATTGTAGGTTATGCCTTGCGGTGCAAAGGGCAGATTGCCTGAGTTTGTGCAAGAGTCTTTATAGAGGCAAGGGTGCTGGGCCTGTTGTGCAATATCCTGTATAGCTATTAGGGGGAGTTTTGGCAGCAAGTATGAAATTTGGTCATGTATATGCTGAGTCTCAAATGTGGCTGCACAAGTATAATATCAGATGTAGGCAAGGGTACTTACTTATGTCCATTTGTGGGGAAGGAGCCAGATACTAATTCGAACCCCATAGCTGCATATAGACCATGCGGCAAGATCAGAAGGTGGAGAGTTATAAAACCTTGCAGATGGCCCTGTATCAAGAGTGCTGGATAGAGAGGGATCCACAGCAGCCCCAGCTGTATCAAGGCTGTCACTCAGGAGGTCGTTAGCTTGTACGAGAGGCTCCATATCACAAGACGCTGCCTGGAACTTACTGCGGTGCAGAGCAAAGTGCGGCTGTGGAAACCAAGATGGCCACCGTTCGCGGGCTTTTCTCCCGAATCACTGTGAGCCACTGAAGACCTGAGACATGGTGAGCTGGGGTTTCTCCTGTCTCCAATTCGTTACCGAAGTCACCGGAGAGGTTGAGGCAGCAGGAGGGAGCAGGTAGGGTGTCAGGTCAGCTCTCGTGGCACATTGTCGCTGCTCCACAAATGCGATGCAGGGCTGAGGCTTAGAGATAAAACAGGTCCTCTGGAGTATGTAAAAAGAAAGATAAAAAAACAAAGAGATACAAGGGGCTAAAGAGGTAATATGACTAGGAAGGTATATGGCATGAATTTGTGAGAATTTGCCTAATTATAAGGGGGGTTTAATAGGAATTACACTAATTTGTAGCGGGAGCTCCGGTCCTGTGCGACCAGTCAGTTCTGTAGTTGGCTCCGCCCCAACCAGCTCTAATGTTTTAAAAAATGTGATGTTTGCATTGCTGACCCTAGATACCTGCAAAGGGATTAAACACATAGGAAAAATTTCAACTTCAGAGCTGTAAACCTTGCAGCTTCCGAGCAGCACATAGCCTGTGTTAAACATATAACATCACTGATTGATGTAACTGTATGAGTAATAGCTAAATATTGTTGATACATCTCTGGAGTGTCCTCCAGTAACGCTGGCTTATTTATCAGCAGCAATTGCCACCAACATGTTACGTATTATTAATGACGACTATTAATAATTAATAGCAGTATAAAACAATTGTCTGCGATATCTACAATTAATATAGCAGAATTTTGTCAACACACTCCAGTAAGATGTTAAATCTCTGTAGTGTACCCCAAAATAAACGCTATTGAGCTATCTATAAATTTGACAATATCATTATTAAAAATGTATATTTAATCCCAATATAAAATATTCCTTAATTCTGATCAGTTAATCTCTATATACACATTGATTATATTTATGTAGTAACTGACTATCACCTATGACCAGTTATATCTATAAATTGATCAAAACAACGTTAAAATATTAAGCAGGCTATAGAGATATTTAGATTAAAGGGACACTGTACTCAAATTTTTTCTTTCGTAATTCAGTTTGAGCATGACATTTTAAGTAACTTTCTAATTTACTCCTTTTATCAAATTTTCTTCATTCTCTTGGTATCTTTATTTGAAATGCAAAAATGTAAGTTTAGATGCCGGCCCATTTTTGGTGAACAACCTGGGTTGTCCTTGCTGATTGGTGGATAAATTCATTCACCAATAAAAAAGTGCTGTCCAGAGTTCTGAACCCAAAACAAGCTTAGATGCCTTCTTTTTCAAATAAAGATAGCAAGAGAACGAAGAAAAATTGATAATAGCAGTAAATTAGAAAGTTGCTTAAAATTGTATGTTCTTTCTTAATTACAAAAGAAAAATTTGGGGTACAGTGTCCCTTTAACTACTATTCAATAGATATTGTTTATTATCCCATGAATGGACGAAATACTTCTATAAATTAACCTTAACTCAAAATTAATTAAAGGTACCTCAGTATTATGGACACAATATTTCTATAAATTAACCTCAGGTCAAAATGAATCGCTTATTAAATATAAATTATACTGGAACAATTTATAACTTTAACCCAATGCCAAAATATGGC
Organism: Bombina bombina; assembly: GCF_027579735.1. Classification (NCBI taxonomy): domain Eukaryota; kingdom Metazoa; phylum Chordata; class Amphibia; order Anura; family Bombinatoridae; genus Bombina; species Bombina bombina. Next base: position 320,040,748 of record NC_069502.1, on the reverse strand, counting down.
TTAAAGGTACACTGAACCCAATTTTTTTTTTCTTTCGTGATTCAAACAGAGCATGACATTTAAAAAAAAAAAGCTTATATGCCTTCTTTTTCAAATAAAAATAGCAAGAGAACGAAGAAAATTTGATAATAGGAGTAAATTAGAAAGTTGCTTAAAATTGCATGCTCTATCTGAATCACAAAATAAAAAATTTGGGTTCAGTGTCTGTGTCCCTTTAATGATTTAACAACACTTGATTAACAAAATATATCCCAATGTTATAATAAGAATCTTAGCTCAAATTCAATAAGTCTAATGGAATTTACTGGAGATTATTATTCAAAAACTAGCCAAAAATAGCCTTATATCACTTCAAATAATCAACCAGAGAGATTTATATATTATCAACACAATAGCCAATGTATGTGCAATTCTTAAGAGTAAATTAATCTATAAGTATGGACTGTAAAACCTCTCTTCCTAATAATAAGGTTACTTAGCACTAATATATTTAATATATGAAGTACACTAGTCTATTTAATACTAGCGTTGGAACGATAAAGTGCCTCTTTAAATACCAGCTTCAATTAAACTACAGCAACGAAGAATATCTTTGCTTTAAAACATTAAAAATATAACAACATCAAACCGCTTAATACATTACCAATAAACTATTTGAGAGTTTCAGCTTTTCCCATCAGAGTTGTTCACCATCATATAAAAGGTTCTGCACAAATCTGGAGGTGAATATTAGGCCCAATTTTGTTTGCTCTTTCGGTATAAAGAGGGTCCCAAACGTTTATGTTACAGAGACTTGTATATCCAAGGAAGCAGTTCAGTCAGCAAGGCAAAGTAAACAGCATGAGCCCTTGTCATCTCCTGGGCAAAGAGTTTTTTATCACCTTAACTCCCACCTTCATTTCTAATCATCAGTGAAAATTCTGATCACGCCCTAATAAGCTTACTGGGAATTGCCATAGGGTTATCCAATCCCCTTAATTGGATACCTTTGGCTGCAATTCTCGCACTAGACACCGGGGGAAGAATAGGCAACAGAATGTAGTTTAATTAGTAAATACTACAGAAAAATATACTTTTTTATACATATTTTTAAAGTGTTCATTTAATACACTCATATTTTCTAGCTTAATAAACTATTTGGTCAATATATTTGTGATTATGTGGCTTAACTGAGCACGTATATTTTAAGACTAAGCATGAGTATATTGATATCTCTCAAATATATAAATGTATAATACATGTAATATGAATTTACCTATCTGATGTATGCTTCCATACAATTCTACTTATAGTTGATATATTTCCATACATACCTGCACTTAGAATTCTGTTGGAACCAATATCATTATAGATATATAAGCTTCCATATATACATGTATATACATATATACACACATACATACTGTGTGTGTATATATATATATATATATATATATATATATATATATATATATATATATATATATATATACACACACACACACAAATATGTTATTATTGCTTACTTAATACAAAGATCTTATTTCATTATGACCTATTTCTTAATGTTTAAGAGTATGGACTCCCATTTATGATTATAGTCATAGGACAATGTATTAAATATATATCCATGTCCTCTCTGTGGTTCAGATTCTGAAATAAAGCAAAGGCTGTTTATTTTGAAATACAGTCAAACATTTTAAATTCAATACAGATACATATTCACTTCACTTCATGTTTAATATATCATATAAGCATTAGACATATCTTAGATGTATATAACATGACCCATATATATGTATTTACCAGTAATTACTATATTAACTCATATGAAAACTATATAGACATTTGGTTTAACTTTAAATCTTCAAACTCTTATGCTTTCAAAATACACAGGTTTTATAAGACTTTCTTTGCTATATTCAATAGAGACGCAACATCTGGGTATCAGTGTATTTAACAAACAACAACAAATACAGCGCTCTCTGTATGTACAGATCTGAAGTAGAATGCAGTGACCACTGGAGAGGCCATGAGAAAAAGGTCTGCAGTGGTAATATAATGATAATTCAGTCACTGTGATAGCACCAAAATGAATATTCAAGGGCCTCCTATATATTGCCGGCACAGTACAAAATGTATGTGTATATGGAAATAAAGGTAAAAAGGATCACAGTACCGTATCCTGTATTGTCCTGGTATCAACAGGGTTATTTCTGGTATGATATGGATTCCAAGTAGATTTAGTATGCCCTTATAGTATGATAGAACTCTGTTATAATCAAGTGGTGATAGAATCCAGATGATGGTAGAATCCAGATGATGTTCACGCTTTTGTGCCGTTTCTGAAGTATTGTTAAACCGAGCTGAGAGCTGCTGCTGGATATGGCAAACTTCCTTTCAAAAAAATCCTAATATGTGTGTGGCTGGAGAGACAAAAAACACAACGCATCCCATCTAAAAGTAAGACATACGGACGCTCAGACATATGGAGCTTTAAAATATTCCTTGTTTTTACTACAATCTTGTAAGTGTTCATTTTATGGTGCAAAATATGTGTGCTTATTAAATACTTTTAGATGGGATGCGCTGTGTTTTTTGTCACTCCAGCCACACACATATCTGTGTATTTAGAAGGCTCAGAGAGTAATTAACACTCACTTAACTATAAATTTGCATACAAAGAGAGAAGTGCTCTACCAGGAATGAAAAACAGCTCATCAGCTAGTTCTATGGAGATTTACCTCCCGGAAACAGCCTCTTTTAGACTAGTGTGCTTTTCACAAAGGAAAACTTTCCTGAAGTATATCAGTCTGATCCTGCCAATTAAGGTCAGTCCAGCTCCGAAATACCAGGCAATTCTCCTCTGAACAAGGAACATGACAACCACAGACAATCGTTTTGGTCTCCTATGGGCCTCGTCAGTGAGGTGCAGCCACATTCCTCTAAGCACACTGGGCAAGGAGTCCACGTCTGGTTTCCCCCATCACCCATAGGGAGACTTCCCCAGGGTCTTATTAATTTGCATACAAAGAGAGAAGAGCTCTACCAGGAACGAACAACAGCTCATCAGCTAGTTATATGGCGATTTACCACCCAGAAGCAGCCTCTTTTTGACCAGTGTGCTTTTCACAAAGGAAAACTTTCCTGAAGTATATCAGTCTGATCCCGCCAATTAGGGTCAGTCCAGCCCCAAAATACCAGGCAGTTCTGCTCTGAACAAGGAACATGACAACCACAGACAATCGTTTCGGCCTCTTATGGGCCTCGTTAGTGAGGTTCAGCCACATTTATCTAAGCACACTGTGCAAGTAGTCCACGTCTGGTTTCCCCCATCACCCATAGGGAGACTCCCCCAGGGTTTTATTAATTTGCATACAAAGAGAGAAGCACTCTACCAGGAAAGAACAACAGCTCATCAGCTAGTTCTATGGTGATTTACCACCCGGAAGCAGCCTTTTTTAGATCAGTGTGATTTTCACAAAGGAAAACTTTCATGAAGTATATCAGTTTGACCCCGCCAATTAAGGTCAGTCCAGCCCCGAAATACCAGGCAATTCTCCTCTGAACAAGGAACATGACAACCACAGATGATCGTTTCGGCCTCCTATGGGCCTCGTCAGTGAAGTGCAGTCACATTCCTCTAAGCACAATGGGCAAGGAGTCCACGTCTGGTTTCCCCCATCACCCATAGGGAGACTTCCCCAGGGTCTTATTAATTTGCATACAAAGAGAGAAGTGCTCTACCAGGAACGAGCAACAGCTCATCATCTAGTTCTATGGCGATTTACCACCCAGAAGCAGCCTCTTTTAGACCAGTGTGCTTTTCACAAAGGAAAACTTTCCTGAAGTATATCAGTCTGATCCTGCCAATTAAGGTCAGTCCAGCCCCGAAATACCAGGCAATTCTCCTCTGAACAAGTAACATGACAACCACAGATGATCTTTTCAACCTCCTATGGGCCTCGTCAGTGAGGTGCAGCCACATTCCTCTAAGCACACTGGGCAAGGAGTCCATGTCTGCTTTCCCCCATCACCCATAGGGAGACTTCCCCAGGGTCTTATTAATTTGCATACAAAGAGAGAAGCGCTCTACCTGGAATGAACAACAGCTCATCAGCTAGTTCTATGGCGATTTGCCACCCGGAAGCAGCCTTTTTTAGACCAGTGTGCTTTTCACAAAGGAAAACTTTCCTGAAGTATATCAGTCTGATTCTGCCAATTAAGGTCAGTCCAGCCCCAAAATACCAGGTTCTCCTCTGAACAAGGAGCATGACAACCACAGACGATCTTTTGGGCCTCGTCAGTGAGGTGCAGCCACATTCCTCTAAGCACACAGGGCAAGGAGTCCACGTCTGGTTTCCCCCATCACCCATAGGGAGACCTCTCCAGGGTCTTATTAATTAACTTAACTATAAATGTTTACCTTTCCTGGGAGCTCTTTTCTAGGTTCAGACTTTAGGGCTCCCGACTATAGGAGGAACATTATCAGCTAATTTGATCATGCATTGCCAATGCAGGAAGTTTCTTTGAAGGCATTTCCTTTGAGGTGATCTCATTTTATTTGAGACAACGGTCTTCTCTTTGAAGTGTATCTTACTCACTAAAGGGGGGGGTCGATATCACCCATTTCAGGTTTATTTACAAATGCTCTGCTGTGATTACAGCCAAATCAATTCATAACAAAGTAGATATTAGCTAAAATGAAATACTAATTTATGTGATGCATATATAGTTTATCCAATGCCATGCAGCAATACTCTGATATAAATCCCCCTTTCCATTTTAAGATATGTGGGACCCATGTATTGGAATGGACTAAAATCCAGTTGTAATTTGAGTGTGTACTGAAGTATGCATTATAGACAGTCTTACCAGAAAAGAGTCCGTTATTTTTTAATCCTCATAATTATGCTCTTTAGCTAGAAATCTTATTCATCTTTAAACTACAACACTTAGTGCATTTGGGGAAATTACATTTCATTCTCCCTCTATGACTTGGAGTTGGGACCTAGGATGACATGCTTGCAGCTTATTAATATGAACCCATTTATCCATAAAAGTATCATTTTTAGGGATCCTAATTTTATAGGCAACTGGAGATATTTTGTCAGTAATGACAAAAGGACCCTTCCATGATGGAAGAAATTTCTTCTCCTTAACTTGATCTCTTCCAAAGTTATAAAGAGGTCATAGATCAGGTCTATGATTATGGTCGCAAGTACTGAAACCGGTCACACCATTCCTCTCTTAGCTTAATACCCTGCTTAGAGATTGGTTTTGACACTGCTTTGCCTACTTTTTTAAATTGAAATTGCTTTGCTTTTTAAATTGTGCAAATAAACGTATACCTTTTACTTACTTTGAGGCTGGATCGCTTCAGATTATTTGTTTGTTTCCTATGTCTATTACGGAGCACTGGGGCTCCCTTATCTTTCAAGCATCTACTCCCCCAGAGCCTATTGCAAGCCACATATCACTTGTATTATCACCACGTTGGACTGAACACACAGATTGAAACTGCTGCAGTGAGGAAGAGCCAAATAAGGGAAAAAAGTTTGCCACAGCTATTGCGGGATCAGTGAGATGTTTCCTGCCGCAAGCCTTTGAAGTGTTGCAGCTCCCGACTACTCTGGTGCACACTACAGCGGGTGAGTCCAGGTGTCATCGTGTAATGGCAAATGAAGCAAATGAGTAAAGGATCATAACTGTAGACTTATGAACAGATGAAAATGTATCACTTTGTTAAACAGGCTATTAATAAGCATAGACTGTATGGCCAAAAGTGAACAAAGTTAATATATTATATGATGGAGGAATGAACTCAGTGACCGTCTCTGTTATGAAGTAGTTAATAACAGAAAGAAGTGCAAAACTTTAACTTCACAACTTCTGAGTCAATCAGGGGAGAGAAGTAAATAGGAAGTCCCAAATGTTGGAGTTAACACTTAATGAGTTATTAACTTATAATATGTACAGAGTTCCAGTTAACTCTTTATAAGTGTAGAAAAGAATGTCTAATTAAAACTCAGATACTGCGTGAAAGTTGTGGCTCAGACAATCTGTAAAGGAAGGTTAGTAGGCTATCAGGTCAGGTGTTATTAGGCAGAATTTCCCTTTAGTAGTTTAAGCCCAACATAAAGCGTAGTGCTGAAGTTACAGCTGACTGTTGTAACCGCGATAGTGCCGAGCTCCGTACTGAGGATGATGGGAGGAGCCGAGGTAATGAGTGACAGTGGCACAAGCGGCTAGAGATTTCCGAAGTATCGGAGGAAAAGGAACAAAATGTTTGTTCTGTAGGCTGATAATAAGCAGAAGAGTCAGACACGACTCAGAGTAAGTACCTGAATAATTTCTGTATTTTCCGTAGACACTGCATGAAGCGCCAACCTTGAACAGGCAGTTGCAGCGAGACAGCCGAAAACAGAAGGACTTGTATGAATGCGACTCTGTTAGTAAGGGAGAGACAAGCAGTGGAGATTTGTAGCTCAGCTGTTAAATAATCCACCAGTGGTATAGGTTGTAGAAAAGGGAATACTGATTAACAGTAAACGTTTCAGGTTGTAATCCAAGAGAGCTTGTTATTTAAACCAAGTAGCAGAGAACAGCAGGAGTGCTAGGAGCTGCTACAAGTAAAATAACTAAGCACCTGTTTGCACACAGGTGAACTCCTAAATACACTTAGGTCAGGTACCATATGATAGGATGGGAGAAGTGGAAAATCCGGAGTGGATCCCTTACACACCGCTCATGGAGTGGACACTATATACACCAGCCTCTTGCTTCACTCTATCTACACTGAACACGGACATAGGGGTAGGAGGGATATATTCCCGGTCCCCTGCTTATACCTGGAATCAGGTTCGGTACAAGGGTGGGAGGAGCACTTTTGGCCCTAAGTACCCATTATAGTAACAATATTTACAGTGATAGAGTGGATGACAGTTTGTGGACTCTCTGTGTGTGATGAGGGATGGCATTCACCATCATAAAACAAGTATATCCCCATCGGATATCTTTTCTATTTTTGAGTACTAGATATACTATCTGTAGGAAAATAAAAAGTGTTAGTGTAATGTGTATCACTAATGTGTCCCAATAGCCTACTAATACGGCATAATTTGTCAATTGACTAATCCAATATGATCACTATCTCAGGTGCTAGTATAAAAATCTACTAAAGTTAGGTGTTGAACGCTGCCATGTCTATATTTTCATTAAGCCAACATTGAACCAGAATGCTAAAGGGACATTGAACCCCAATTTTTTCTTTCATGATTCAGATAGAGCATGCATTTTTAAGCAACTTTATAATTTACTCCTATTATCAATTTTACTTCATTCTCTTGTTATCTTTATTTGAAAAATAATGCATCTAAGCTATTTCTTTGGTTCAGGGCACTGGACAACACTTTTTTATTGTTGGGTGAATTTATCCACCAATCAACAAGATCAACCCAGGTTGTTCACTAAAAATGGGCTGGCATCTAAACTTACATTCTTGCTTTTCAAATAAACATACCAAGAGAATGAAGAAAATTTGATAATATGAGTAAATTAGAAAGTTGCTTAAAATTGCATGCTCTATATGAATCACGAAAGAAAAAAATTGGGTTCAGTGTCCCTTTAAAGGGACACCAAACACAAAAAATGTCTTTCATGATTCAGGTAGAGAATACAATTTTAAATAACATTCCAATATATTTCTTTTATCTAGTTTGCTTCGTTCTTTAGATATCCTTTGTTGAAGAAAAAGTAATGCACATGGGTGAGCCAATCACACGAGGCATACATGTGCATCTACCAATCAGCAGCTACTGAGCATATCTAAATATGCTTTTCAGCAAAGTATTTCAAGGGAATTAAGCAAATTTGATACTAGAAGTAAATTAGAAAGTTGTTACATGCTCTTCCAAAATCATGAAAGAAAAAAAATGGGTTTTATGACCCTTTAAGCTTCCAAATCCAGTATGTCTCCCTTTTGTCTTAAACGTTTGAATCTGTTACAACCTCATGATTTAGGAATACATTTATGGGTATAATTTCGAGGGTATCCTCACAGTTTTCATGATTACAGATATATGTCTTTTACACTATATTTAAGTAGGGTCTTTTTAACATTTATAAGATGCTCTCCCCATCTTTGTCTTATAGTTCTCGAGGTTGTACCAATGTATTGTATTCCACAGATGCACTACAGGAGATAAATAACAAATGATGAAGAGATTTTAAAAACATCTTTTTCATTACATTAGACTGAAAGGTATCCATTCCTCCTTTAGTATACCTTCACATTCCACACATTTTTTTCCACATTTAAACACCCTCTTTCTGTCTAGAAAATTGTTTATTGCCCTGTCTGGTTCTTTTTTGAGGTTAGTGAACAATTTCCTTATTACAATCTTACTAGGGGCTAATTTTTTTTTTTAAAGTTAGTGCTCTTTTAAAAGTGTATAAAGTTGAATCACCCACGATAATCTTTGAAGTTGGGTCTTCCATCAAAATAAACCAAATTTTTTTAAGAGCTGTTCTTATATGATGGGGATTGCTATTGAACTGTGTTATAAAACGCAATTTATTTATCTTGCTCTCATCAATTGATACTATGTTACCATCATTCTTTCCTCCTCTCTTCAGGGGGAAATCTTTCCGAAAACTATTTTTATACATTATAATGCTGGTGGATTTCTCTCCATGCTAGTGAATGTTTGATTATTGACGCCTAAGTGTTGATTTGCTAAACTCAGTTTTGATAAATCAGTGCTTCACTGTATAACATTGTATGAATTTCAGTATAAATGATTATGAGATTGCATTTGGTACCTTGCAAACTTTTTACCATCACTCCAGCTATTTTGTGTTTTCTAACAAATTAAGTGATATCTAGATATTGGAAAGATACCTGTATCCTTGCATTTTCACATATCATAGCTAATATTGATTGTATTAAGAAGATGGAACAGTTTTCAGATTCCCAGTATTAAGAAATATTCGGGTAGATTGCGAGTCTTGCGTTATGAACTGTCCGGTGCTAACGTGCAGTTTTTTTCTCACCGCTCAATTACCTGCAGCACTGGTATTATGGGTTTTTACAAACCCTGCGTTAACAGGCAAGATGTAAGCGTAGAGCAAAATTGCGCTCCACACTGCACTCCACTACCAGCGCTGCTTAAGTGAGTGGTGAGCTGGTTATACGTGCTCATGCACAATTTCCTCATAGACATCAATGGGGAGAGCTGGCTGAGAAAAAGTCTAACACCTGCCAAAAAGCACACCTAACACCCTAACATGAACCCCGAATCTTACACTTATTAACCCCTAATTTGCCGCCCCTGACATCGCCGACACCTACAGTATACTTATTAACCCCTAATCTGCCGCTCCGGACACCGCCGCTACCTACATTATACTTATAAACCCCTAATCTGCTGCCCCCAATATCGCCAACACCTACATTATATTTCTTAACCCCTAATCTCCCTCCCTCAATGTCGCCGCAACCTACCTACATTTATTAACTCCTAATCTGTCGCCCCCAACGTCGCTGCTACTATTCTAAATGTATTAACCCCTAAACCTGTCTAACCCTAACCCTAACACCCCCTAACTTAAATATAATTTAAATAAATCTAAATAAAATTCCTATCATTACCTAAATTATTCCTATTTAAAACTAAATACTTACCTATAAAATAAACCCTAAGCTAGCTACAATATAACTAATAGTTACATTGTATCTAGCTTAGGGTTTATTTTTATTTTACAGGCAAGTTTCTATTTATTTTAACTAAGTAAAATAGTTACTAAATAGTTATTAACTATTTACTAACTACCTAGCTAAAATAAATACAAATTTACCTGTAAAATAAAACCTAACATAAGTTACACTAACACCTAACACTACACTACAATTAAATAAATTCTCTACATTAAATACAATTAAATACATTAAGACATCACTTAAAGAAATATTCATTCCGAAGAAGCCGTCGATTGAAGAGGATGCTCCACGCCGGATGTCTTGAAGATAAAGCCGCTCCGCATCAGAAGGATGAAGATAGAAGATGCCATCTGGATGAAGACTTCTGCCCATCTGGAGGACACTTCTGTCCGTATGGAGGACTACTTCTGCCGGCTTCATTGAGGACATCTTGCCGCTTGGATGAAGACTTCTCCCGGTAAGTGAATCTTCGGGGGTTAGTGTTAGGATTTTTCAAGGGTGTATTGGGTGGGTTTTATTTTTAGGTTAGGGCTTTGGGCAGCAATGGAGCTAAATGCCCTTTTAAGGGCAATGTCCAGCCAAATGCCCTTTTCAGGAGTGATAATATCGCTCCACTTGTAATCTGTTCCAATATTAGCCAATCTGCAGCTTGTGAGCAGGACTTTACCCTGGGTTTAAATAATCTGGAATCACTAATGCAAAAATTATATGCTATAATGAATTAGAGCATGTTATTTTTTATATTAGAATATTGCTTTAAAATATATTGGCCTAGACTACATTGCAGCTGCACAATGCTCTTGGATGAAGCATTTTACACTTGGGAGCTTTAAAAAGATGACTGCACAATATGTGCTTCTACGATGTGTCAAATTGACAGCAGACATTTCAAGCTGCCTTGTTAGACATGGATTTTCTAGTATTTGAAAGGTCCTACAAAAGGGTCATCAGACATTTTCCTGAGGGGCCACAAAGACATTATTTTCATTTTGAGGGCTGGTATGGTAAGCACATTTTATGGAAAAAAATAATATTTGTTTGGGACATTCTGAACTAATAGTACCCAGACATTTTTAACAAACTGAATGTAGTCTATCGATTTTACAAACTATAGTATAGTTTAACACAGTACAGCTAACACTAAAACCAACACCAATAAATGTGGGAATATGTTTTAACATCTGTTGGGCCATTTAGGATCTTTATCTTTCTCTTTGCTTTGTCTTCATTAACACATATTGATCCTCTTTTTCTAGTCTGTGATTTGCCATTCCTAATATTGCACACATAATACCTTAACTCTTTTCAACTCATAGTTATTTGACATGCCACTTGTAATCTGGCCCTATATAACTACTTGTTTAATTGCAATTATTTATATCACTACATGAAAATAGCCACCATCTCTTGTATTTCTGCTTTGTATTCCAAGCCATTCATTTTCTATTACCCTTTCCATTCTTTGATTTGCTATCACTATTTCAATATTTATGTTTTCCTGTCCCTACTTTTGATACCAAAATCACACAACTTCAGTTGATTTAATAAAAAATTGCCATATTTCTGACTTATTTTCTATTTCTCCTGCACCTCCAGTATCATATTTTTCTCCTGGATTGTAAGCTTGAGAGCTTCTCTACATCAAGATCTTTTTGTATAAAAGTGATTCTTGATTTTTCTCAAGGGCAAAGCACTCTACTCCTTTTGTTTTAGTTTGCTAATGAAAGGTCTGTAATGTATTAGTTTTTCTTGTACATAAAAAAAAAACTGAGCTCCTAACGATACACATCCCTACTCAGAAATGGAACACATTTTTCTCTTCAAATCATTTCCAACTAGCTACTGGTACACTATAATAACTTTCAAAAAGTAATAATACCCTTTTCAAAGACAATTATGGCAAACTCTTACCAGAAAGCCAACAAAGCATTACCTCATGGCTACCTAAAAGTATGTCATGACTCGATTTCAGAAGTGCACATAAGATGACACTCCATTTTAAGATATTATAACTCTTCTAGAAAATGCTTGTACCTTTGCTTAAATCTTACTTTCCTAAATTATAAAAAGTTTTTAATAGTCATCTTTTAAAATGAATTTATCCCAGAATTGCAAAAGCCACATGAGCCCAAAGAAGTTGGGCAGCTTGAGGGTACCACACTTCACAAATACTGATATGCTGCTTTTCCTCATCAGATAACTGATTTGTATACATACTCTGCGAATGAGCCCAAAGATTGTCTGCAACTTGATGGTGACAATCCCACAGCAAGACAATAGCTGCTGGTTACTACTATATAATGGAACACTGCCAGCAATCAATCTTCCAATGATTCTTAAAACATTATATATTTGTTTGGAACTGGTTAGAAAATATCCAATGCCTACTTCCATCTGCTATTTACTTGAACCATTAATTTAAGCCAGGGCTAGATTACACCTACAAAGGTACTCAATGTTTTATTTCAAGCAGGCATTTTTTTTGATAAGCCATCATTTGAACCCTTGAATAAGGAATTTTATGCTCCATGGTTACATTACAACAAATTAAATTACTATCTGTCAATACATAAAAATCTTCTGGAAACAAACTTTATCTTGGTTGTACCACAAATCCCAAAAAATGTATAACTTGTAACAAACAGCAAACCGTTTTCCTGGCAGGGCCCATGTCTTCATCAGAGTTAAGTGGAGCACCATTGTTCAAGAGTTAAACAAGCTGGACTTAATAGCTGAGAGTCCCATTTCACTACAAACCCTTGCAGGGACACTGCAAGTTAAATACAGTGACCGAGCAAGATCCAAATAACAAACTTCCAGAGTAAGAGGTAGTCAAACACTCAATACACAAGCACCATTATGCTGCAGAGAGCATATAAAGAATTCTACAATTAAGGCCTAATTGATCTTTTAGGCCTCCTTAAAAGTAAAGCACGTTTTACTGCAGCAGGGAAATAAATCTCTCTCTTAGACAAATTCCTGTTATGACATACCTCTTCCTGCAAGCCACAGATGCTATAGGTGTTTGAGGGATTGTGGGTAGTGATGTCGTGAACCTAAAATTTTGAGTTCGCGAACAGCGGAGGCGAACTTCCACAACTGTTCGCGAAGGTGCAAACCGGGCGAACCGCCATAGACTTCAATAGGCAGGTAAATTTTAAAACCCACAGGCACTCTTTCTGGTCACAATAGTGATGGAAAAGTTGTTTCAAGGGTACTAACACCTGGACTGTGGCATGCCGGAGGGGGATCCATGGCAAAACTCCCATGGAAAATTACATAGTTGATGCAGAGTCTGGTTTTAATCCATAAAGGGCATAAATCACCTAACATTGCTAAATTGTTTGGAACAACGTGCTTTAAAACATCAGGCAGGCACTTAAACGCACACTTGTGAAGGAAACTGACTGCTATTAGTTAATACAGTCAAAAAAGTGTTGTTTTTTTAAAATCTACACTACTGTTACACCAGATATGAGTTGCACTGGGGTGACACTGTGCCCTGGCAGGGAGGCACTTAAACGCACACGTGTGAAGGAAACTGACTGCTATTATTTAACACAGTCAAAAAAGTGTTGTTTTTTTAAATCTACACTACTGTTACACCAGATATGAGTTGCACTGGGGTGACACTGTGCCCTGGCAGACAGGCACTTAAACGCACACGTGTGAAGGAAACTGACTGCTATTATTTAACACAGTCAAAAAAGTGTTGTTTTTTTTTTAAATCTACACTACTGTTACACCAGATATGAGTTGCACTGGGGTAATACTGTGCCCTGGCAGGCAGGCACTTAAACGCACACGTGTGAAGGAAACTGACTGCTATTATTTAACACAGTCAAAAAAGTGTTGTTTTTTTTAAATCTACACTACTGTTACACCAGATATGAGTTGCACTGGGGTGACTCTGTGCCCTGGCAGGCAGGCACTTAAACGCACACGTGTGAAGGAAACTGACTGCTATTATTTAACACAGTCAAAAAAGTTTTTTTTTTTTTTTAAATCTACACTACTGTTACACCAGATATGAGTTGCACTGGGGTGACACTGTGCCCTGGCAGGCAGGCACTTCAATGCACACGTGTGAAGGAAACTGACTGCTATTATTTAACACAGTCAAAAAAGTGTTGTTTTTTTAAATCTACACTACTGTTATACCAGATATGAGTTGCACTGGGGTGACACTGTGCCCTGGTAGGCAGGCACTTAAACGCACACGTGTGAAGGAAACTGACTGCTATTATTTAACACAGTCAAAAAAGTGTTGTTGTTTTTTTAAATCTACACTACTGTTACACCAGATATGAGTTGCACTGGGGTGACACTGTGCCCTGGCAGGCAGGCACTTAAACGCACACGTGTGAAGGAAACTGACTGCTATTATTTAACACAGTCAAAAAAGTGTTTTTTTTTTTAAATCTACACTACTGTTACACCAGATATGAGTTGCACTGGGGTGACACTGTGCCCTGGCAGGCAAGCACTTAAACGCACACGTGTGAAGGAAACTGACTGCTATTATTTAACACAGTCAAAAAAGTATTGTTTTTTTTAAATCTACACTACTGTTACACCAGATATGAGTGGTGGCACTGGGCAAGTGGGCACAGTATACGCTGTAAGCCTGACACACACGCAGGCAGGCAACTGCAATTAGATTACACAGGGAAAAGAAAAAAAAAGCAGCCCTAAAAAGGGCTTTTTGGGGTGCTGTCCTTACAGCAGAGATCAGATGAGTCCTTCAGGACTGTAGTGGACACTGAATACACTAGCCTAGCTATCGATTTCCCTACTAAATCAGCAGCAGCTACACTGTCCCTCCTCTCACTAACAATGCAGCTTCCGAATGAATCTAAAATGGATGCTGTCCAGGAGGTAGGAGGGTCTGGGAGGGAGGGTCTGCTGCTGATTGGCTGGAATGTGCCTACTGACTGTGAGGTACAGGGTCAAAGTATTACTCAATGATGACGAATAGGGGGCGGATCGAACATCGCATATGTTCGCCCGCCGCGGCGAATGTGAACATGCTATGTTCACCGGGAACTATTCGCCGGCGAACAATTCGCGACATCACTAATTGTGGGAAAAGGTACTTTATATTATTTATGGTGGACATGTCCAAAATTAGCTTTATTCTGGAACTAGGTGATACAACATATTAATTAGCTATTTCAAAGTCACCTTACATTGGACCCAACCCATGCAAATACTCATTAAACTATTTTATTTCCTAGTAAGTAGTGTTAAAGTGCTATTTCCCAAATTGTGGCAAAAAATCTGGGGGTCGATCCGATAAAAATCGTCGCCCGCAAAGCCGGCGACGCCAATATTTACGCTGGTTTGGTATCACATATACGGCGTAACCTAGAAGTTACGCGCGTATATTTCTGCCGTCGCCCGTAGTTTTTTGGGCCATAGGCAGGTATACCAAACCAGCGCAGTTTGGTATCCAATATGCAGCGTAAGGACTTACGTGGCGAAAAATATAATTAGGGTTAATATAGTTAATATATATAATGTAATACCTATATTAACTATAATATACTTAGGGTTAATATAGATAATATAGCTGGCGGCGGGGTAGGTAGATTAAATTAGGGGTTAATCATTTTAATAGAGATGGCGGCGGTGTTAGGGGCTTACATTAGGGGTTAATAATTTTAAGATAGATGGCGGCGGTGTTAGGGGCTCACTTTAGGGGGTTATAGATATAATATAGCTGGCGGCGGGGTACGGGAGCGACGGTTTAGGGGTTAATAACTTTATTAGGTTGCGGCGGGGTACGGGAGCGGCGGTTTAGGGGTTAATAGCTTTTTTATTGTTAGGATAGTGAGGGGTGATAGCGGATAGAGGGTTAGACGTGTCGGGCTATGTTTAGGAGGCGTGTTAGACGTGTCGGGCTATGTTTAGGAGGCGTGTTAGACAGTGCGGGTGATTTAGACTTTAGTCAGGTTTTATAGGCGCCGGCAGTTTCTAACGTGGCGCAAGTCACTGGCGACTCCAAAAATCTGTACTTACGCAGATTTCTGGACATCGCTGGTTTGTGAGACTTGCGCCACTTTAGCAAGTGACGGCGCCGCATATTGGATGGCTCGAGTTGCGAGCTGAAACTGCGGGCGACGTGGGTTCCCTCGCTTGCGCCGCAAACTGCGATCTATATCGGATCGCGCCCCAGATGTACCATCTTTCCAAGCCTAGATAAAACAATATAATATAATATAATTATATTTTTTATATAATTCACAAACGCGTCCCACATAATAACATTTTTATAGAATTATACTCCATATTTTTACAGTTATTAATCCATATTCTTCTAATTGAAACAGTGTGTTTATCTCTATATGCTGTTTAATTGTAATAATATGTACCCATTGTGTCATTACACATTTAAAGTCACCCTATATGTGATACACATGCTGTACTTCCATCAAGGAAACTTATATCCACTCCAAGAAACTCCTGTTTTATTGACTGTCACCTAGATTACGAGTTGTGCATTCATGTTTTAATGCTGAAAAAATTGTCATTTCAGCGTTAATACAGCACCATAGCCATTACAAGTCTTGACGGTATGGCTGTACCGCAAGCCTTTTAGCCTGTAACGCAACGTCAGTCCCGCACACGTAAAAATTATGTTTTTTTAATAGGACTTCCATAGCGCAGCCATTACAAGTTTTGCGTTCTGGCTAAAAAGCTAGTGTTACACCCTATAACGACAAAATCCGTAATGCCATCTGAGAGCAGTAGTTATGAGTTTTACACTACAAAACTGTTACATAAAACTCATAACTAAAGTGGTACAAAGTACACTAAACACCCATAAACTACCTATTAACCCCTAAACCGAGGCCCTCCCGCATAGCAAATACTATATTAAAGTTATTGACCCCTAACCTGCCGCTCCCAACATCGCCGCCACTAATAAAAATTATTAACCCTATTCCGCCACTCCCCAACATCGCCGCCACTATAATAAAGTTATTAACCCCTAAACCGCCACCCTTCCACATCGCAAACACTATTTAAATATTATTAACCCCTAATCTGCCGTCCGCCCACATCGCCCCGCCCTATACTAAAGTTATTACCCCTAATTCTGCCGCCACTATAATAAAACTATTAACCCCTAAACAGAAAGCCCCCCACAATGAAATATACTAAATAAACCTATTAACCCCTAAACCGAAAGCCCCCCACATCGCAATAACCTAATTTAAATTAGTAACCCCTAAGCCTAACTCCCCCTAATTTTATATTAAAATTACAATTTCTCTATCTTAAGTTAAATTAAAACTTACCAGTCAAATTAAAATAAACTATCAATTAAACTAATATAACTATTAAACTAAAATTAAACTAACAACAAATTAAATAAACTATATTACACATTAAAAAAATCCTAACACTACTCTAAAAATTACAAATTATCTAATTACAAAAAATAAAAAAGACTAAATTACCAAAAATAACAAACACTAACTTACAAAAAATAACAAACAAAATTATCAAAAATAAAAAAAAAGAATTACACCTAATCTAATAGCCCTGTAAAAATAAAAAAACCCCACCCAAAATAAAAAAAACACCTTAGCCTACAATAAACTTCCAATAGCCCTTAAAAGGGCCTTTTGTATTGCCCTAAGTTAAACAGCTCTTTTACCTGTAAAAAAAAATACAAAGACCTCCCCAACAGTAAAACCCACCACCCAACCAACCCCTCAAAATAAAAAAACCTTATTCTAAAAAAAACCTAAGCTACCCATTGCCTTGAAAAGGGCATTTGTATGGGCATTGCCCTTAAAAGGGCATTTAGCTCTTTTGCATTGCCCTGAAAAGGGCATTTATCTCTTTTACGAAAAGCCCAAACCCTAAACTAAAAAAAAAAAACCCACCCGAAAAACCTTAAAAAATCCTAACACTAAACCCCGAAGATCCACTCACAGTTTCTGAAGTCCCGCTTAAAGGATCTTCATCCCAGCTGCTCCATCTTCATCTAGGTGGCTCCATCTTCATCCAGGCGGCAGGCGGCTCCATCTTCATCCAGGCGGCAGGTGGCTCCATCTTCATCCAGGCGGCATCTTCCATCTTCATCCTGGTGGCGTCTTCTTTCTTCATCCCGGCGGTTATTCAAATCAGCCAATAGAATTTTAGTAGCTCTCATCCTATTGGCTGATTTGAACAGCCAATAGAATTTCAGTAGCTCTCATCCTATTGGCTGATTTGAATTTCAAAAATCTAATCAGCCAATAGGAATGCAAGGGACGCTATTTTGAATAGCGTACCTTGCATTGAAGATTCAGTATACGGCGTTGACCGTATGAAGAGAATGCTCCGCGCCTGATATCTTCAGGATGGACCCATTCCACGCTGCCGGGATGAAGATAGAAGGTGCCATCTGGATGAAGATGGAGCCGCCTGCTGCCTGGAAGAAGATGGAGCTGCTGGGATGAAGATTCTTCAAGCGGGACTTCAGCAACTATAAGTGGATCTTCGGGGGTTAGTGTTAGGATTTTTTAAGGTTTTTTGGGTGTTTTTATTTTTAGTTTAAGGTTTGGGTTTTTCGTAAAAGAGCTAAATGCCCTTTTCAGGGCAATGCAAAAGAGCTAAATGCTCTTTTAAGGGCAATGCCCATACAGATGCCCTTTTCAGGGCAATGGGTAGATTAGTTTTTTTTTTAGATAGTTTTTTTTTATTTTGTGGGTTTGGGGGGTTTGTAAAGTTAGTGGGTCTTTGTAATCTTTTTTCAGGTAAAAGAGCTGTTTAACTTAGCAATGCCCTACAAAAGGCCCTTTTGGTAGTTTATTCTAGATTAGGTTTTTTATTTTGGGGTGTTTTTTTTTTTTTTAAATTGGTATTAGAATAGGAATAATTTTCATAATTTTTGATAATTCGTTTTTTATTTTGTGTAATGTTTTTATTTTGTTTTGGGGTGGGTTTTTATTTTTAGATTAGGGTTTGGTATTTCATAAAAGAGCTGAATGCCCTTTTAAGGGCAATGCCCATACAAATGTCCTTTTCAGGGCAATGAGTAGATAAGGTTTTACTTTATTTTTATTTTGTGAGTTTGGGGGGTGGGGGTTTGTATACTGTTAGGGGGTGTTTGCTTTGTTTTGTAGCAAAAGAGCTGTTACCTTTAGGGCAATGCCCTATAAAAGACCCTTTTAATGGCCCACAAAAGACCCATTTTTGTAATGTTAGGTTTTAGTGAAAGGAAGCTTAGGATTTATTTCACAGGTAGGTTTGTATTTATTTTAACTAGGTAGTTATTAACTAGTTAATAAATATTTACTAACTAGTCTACCTAGTTAAAATAAATACAAATTCACCTGTGAAATAAAAATAAAACCTAAGCTAGCTATAATATAACTATTAGTTATATTGTAGCTAGCTTAGGTTATATTTCACAGGTAAGTATGTATTTAGATTTAAATAGGTATTATTTAGTTAATAATTGTAACTTTAATTTAGCTCTATTTTAATTATGTTAAAGGTAGGGGGTGTTGGGGTTAGGGTTACGTTAGGGTTAGGTTTAGGGGTTAATATAGTTTAATTTAGGTTGTTGCGATGTGGGGTGCTGGCAATTTCGGGGTTAACAGGTTTATTTAGTGTTAGTGATGTGTTAGGCCAGAGGTTTAATAACTTTATTTAGTGGCGGCGATGTCGGGGAGCAGCGGAATAGGGGTTAATATATGTATTATAGTGTGGGCGATGTTGGGGTGCAGGGGAATAGGGGTTAATAACTTTAGTATAGTGGCAGCGATATCAGGAGCAGCAGATTAGGGGTTCATTGCTCTATTTAGGTGGCGGCGATACCGGGAGCGACAGATTTGGGGTTAATAAGTTTATGTAGGTGCCGGCGATGTCGGGGGCAGCAGATTAGAGGTGTTTAGACATGAGGTTTATGTTAGGGTGTTAGGTTTAAATGTATATTTTTCCCCCCATAGACATGATGGGGCTGCGTTACAGAGCTTTTCATTCTGCGATCGCAGTTGTTTTTTTCTGACACCCCCCCATTGATGTCTATGGGGAAAGCGTGCAGGAGCATGTCAAAACAGCGCTTGTATTGTGTGCGGTATGGAGCTCAACGCAACCATATTGCATGCACAAGCCGGCTGTTTGAAAACTTGTAATGGTTGCGCTATAGGGGGTGAAATAACACAACTTTTGTTGTGTTCGTTAAATTCCCTATAGCGCGTAACTTGTCATCTACCTGTGTGTTATTTAAGCTTTATTTACTTGTTTTTTCTTTTGAAAATTAAAAATTAAGTTTCTATTGTTAGAAATGACAATGTGTACAAGAATATAAGTATTAAAAAATTAAGGAAAAAATCCAAAAACATGGCATGCAAAGTAGGTCAACCTGTGTTTCAAGTGGTATAGGAAAGTCCAAAAATGTGCTACAAAATATTTTGTATAAAATGGAATAACAATGTCAAATTTTACTCTTACAAAGAATTGGTGGAGTAAAGGTGGCACAAAGCCAATGTAAATCAATGTTATATGAAGAGTTTTTACATGGATTTGAACTACTTTGAATGTATAAACCTAATAAAATGTAATGCAAAGCATTTCCCAAATTTGTATTTTTTATACTTATTTTTACCTGCTGTTGTGCTCTTCACGATGTGCCCATGGCTGCCCCCTTGGATGTTGTTAAAATAGCATCTATGGGTTCTGCCAATCCTATGGTGACCCTTCACACCCAAGCATTCCTCTATCAACGTACACAAATAGAGCCAGAGCTACTGTGCTTGCACTGAAGCTTTTCTTAACCTGGACCTGAAAATCAAAAGTTTAGGTGAGATGATCCAAGACATCTCGTCAGTACGGAAATGTCTCTAAAAAATTTTTAGTTTGAAAGATATTTGTCTCACTATACAGGGTTTTGTATGTGAAGGAAAGACGCCTACATTACAATATAAGATCTAAAACAAATCCTAAAGATTTTGTATGATTTCTCTCCATGCCGGCAAGTCTTTGAATATCAGGCCCCCTGTCACAGGACATGGGAGTGTAAACATTGGATCATTCTATGAATGGATCCACTGTTCTTAGTTCTGTGTCCCATGAAAGGTGCAGAGAAGTTGCCTAAATGTGGGGCAGCTTTGTCTTCATGAACAAGGATAGGAAAAAAAGATGTGGTGAGCAGTTGCCTTTTTGTAAAGGACTTTAGCAGGTAAAAGTAATAATAACAATAGCAATCTGAATATTTTTGAAGAAGATATTATGGATTACATGCAGTAAAGAATTAGATGATGGAAACTTGTTATTAATGCGGTATGTCCCTTTCAGCATCTCATAAAACTTTCATTTATATATTGGGCCAGATAATTAAAAAAACTCACCATCATAGAGAGAAATCAGACAAAAATTTCAAGGCTTCTTTGAGTATTATGTTGCAATGTTTGTGTATCTCCTTCACATACAGAAGCCTGCATTGCAAGAAAAACAGCTTTTACAAATATTTGCCTTTATAAAATTATTTAAGGGACCTCACAGTACTGACAAGACTTCTTAGATAACCTCTACAGAACAGAGAGGTTTAGATCATTGGGCCCTTTAACAGAAAACATGGAACACAAATTTGATTTGCATTTGCTTGAAAGGGCAGTCTAGTCAATAGGGCATGCTATTGTAAACAACATTCCAATTTACTTTTATCATCAAATTGACTTTGTTCTTTTGGTATTTTGTGTTGAAGGCTAAACCTAGGTAGTAGGCTCATATGCTACTTTCTAAACCCTTGAAGGCCTCCTCTTATATTAGAACATTTTGTTAGCTTTTCACAGCTAGATAGTTCTAGCTCATCTGTCCCATATTGATAATATAGTGCTCACTCCTATGGAGTTATTTATAAGTCAGCACTGATTGGCTAAAATGCATATCTGTCTGACTGAGATAAGGGGGAAATCTGCAGAGGCTTAGATACAAGGCAATCACCGAGGTAAAACGTGTATTATCAAAGTTTTGGTTATGCAAAACTAGGTAATGGATACAAAAGGGATTATCTATCTTTTTAAACAATAAAACAATTAAAGAAGACTGTCCCTTTAAAAAAAATATGTTGTTACCAGTGCTAAAAGCTTATGTCACATTTGCTCCACCCTGTGAGATTCTGCATTTCAGAGAGCTTCATTCATTTCTATGGAACTGCCAGGTTCAGCCCCCTTTTTTAGAGAATGGAGTGAGTCCTGCCTCTGTGGGGGAGGAATGTTATTCCTCTCTGTCAGCTAGATTACAAGTCTATGTGTTCGTCTTTTAACATTGAAAATATAGAAATTTCAGCTTTAAAACAGCACCACAGCCATTACAAGTCTTGTCGGTATAGCTGTACCGCAAGCCTTTTAGCCTGTAACGCAACATCAGTACCGCACTCATAAAAATTATGTTTTTTCATGGGTTTCCCATAGCGCTGTTATTACAAGTTTTGCATACTAGCCAAAAAAATTGCGTTACAGCCTAAAACGTCAAGATCCGTAACGCCATCGAAAGTCAGTAGTTATGAGTGTTACGCTACAAATCTGTAACATAAAAATCATAAATAAACTGCTATAAAGTACTTTAAACAACCATAAACTACCTCTTAACCCCTAAACCGAGGCCCTCCCGCATCGCTAACACTATATTAAACGTATTAACCCCTAATCTGCCGTTACCAACATCGCTGCCACTAAAATTTTGTATTAACCCCTATTCCACCACTCCTGACATCGACACCACTATAATAAACTTATTAACCTCTAAACTGCCACCCTCTCGCATTGCAAACACTATTTAAATATAATTAACCCCTAATCTGCCTTCCGCCCACATCGCCCCTACTATACTAAAGTTATTAAGCCCTACACTGCCGCCACTATAATAAACCTATTAACCCCTAAACCGCAAGCCCCCCACAATGAAATATACTAAGGTAAACTATTAACCCCTAAACCGAAAGTCTCCCGCATCGCAATAAACTAAATTAAACTAGTAAACCCTAAACCTAATGCCCCCTAACTTTATATTAAAATTACAATTTCCCTATCTTAAATTAAATTAAAACTTACCTGTCAAATTAAAAAAACTAAGTTTAAACTAACAATTAAACTATTATAACTATTAAACTAACTACCAATTAAATTAAACTAAAATATACATTAAAAAAATCCTAACACTACTCTAAAAATTACAAACGATGTAAATACAAAAAATAAAAAAAAACACTAAATTATGAAAAATAACAAACGAAATTATCAAAAATAAAAAATAATTACACCTAATCTAAGAGCCCTATCAAAATAAAAAAGTCCACCCAAAATAAAAATAAAACTATCCTAAAATAAACTACCAATAGCCCTTAAAAGGGCCTTTTGTGGGGCATTGTCCCAAAGATATTAGCTCTTTTCCCTGAAAAAAAAAAATACAAAGACCTCCCCAACAGTAAAACCCACCACCCAACCAATCCCCCAAAATAAAAAACCTAACGCTAAGAAAAACCTAAGCTATCCATTGCCCTGAAAAGGGCATTTGGATGGGCATTGCCCTTAAAAGGGAATTTAGCTCTTTTACATGCCCAAACCCTAAACTAAAAAAAAAAACCACCCCAAAAAACCTAATACTAACCCCCGAAGATACAGTTTTTGAAGTCCCGCTTGAACAATCTTTATCCAGGCGGTGAGAAGTCTTCATCCAGGCGGCCTCTTCAATTTTCATACCGGCAGCAAAGTCCTCATCCAAGCGGCGAGAAGTCTTCATCCAGACGACCTCTTCAATCTTCATCCAGACGGCATCTTCTATCTTGATCCCGGCCGCGAAGAACGGGTTCATCCAGAAGACATCCAGCCAATAGAATGAGAGCTGCTTAAATCCTATTGGCTGATTTGAACAGCCAATAGGATTTTAGCAGCTCTTATTCTATTGGCTGATTCAAATTTTTCAGCCAATAGGAATGCAAGGGACGCCATCTTGAATCGCGTACCTTGCATTGAAGATTCAGTGTACGGCCGCGACCGTATGAAGAGGATGCTCCGTGTCGGATGTCTTCAGGATGGACCTGCTCCGCGCCGCGCCACCAGGATCAAGACAGAGGATGCCGCCTGGATGAAGATTGAAGAGGCCGCCTGGGTCTAGACTTCTCGCCTCCTTGATGAGGACTTCTCTGCCGGGATGAAGATCGTTCAAGCAGGACTTCAAAGACTGTAAGTGGATCGTCGGGGGTTAGTGTTAGGTTTTTTTAAGGGTTTTTTGGGTGGGTGTTAATTTTAGATTAGGGTTTGGGCAGCAAAAGAGCTAAATTCCCTTTTAAGGGCAAAGCCCATCCAAATGCCCTTTTCAGGGCAATGGGTAGCTTAGGTTTTTTAGATAGTTTAGTTAGTGGGTATTTATATTTTTTGTTTCACAAAAAGAGCTGATATGTTTAGGGCAATGCCCTACAAAAAGTCCTTTTAAGGGCCATTAGCAGTTTATTCTAGATCAGGTTTTTTTATTTTGTGGTGTTTTTTTAATGGGTATTATAATATGAATAATATTTATTATTTTTGATAATATATTTGTTATTTTGTGTAATGTATTTTTTTAGGGGGTGTTTTTTTTCTTAGCAAAAGAGCTGTTTAACTTAGGGCAATGCCCTACAAAGGCCCTTTTAAGGGCCACCCAAAAGGCCTTTTTAAGGGCCCTTGGTAGTTTTGGGGGGTGGGGGTTTGTATACTGTTAGAGGTGTTTGTTTTAGTAGCAAAAAAACTATTTAACTTAGAGCAATGCCCTACATTTGTAATGGTAGTTTTTTTAAAATTTTTTCTAATTTTAGGTTTCAGTGTAAGGAAGCTTAGGTTTTATTTCAAAGGTAAGTTTGTATTTATTTTAACTAGGTAGTTACTAAATAGTTAACTATTTACTAACTAGTCTACCTAGTTAAAATAAATACAAACTTACCTGTGAAATAAAAATAAAACCTAAGCTTAGTTATATTGTAGCTAGCTTAGGTTTTATTTTACAGGTAAGTATGTATTTCGTTTTAATAGGTATTATTTAGTTAATAATTGTAAATTTATTTTAGATCTATTTTAATTATGTTAAAGTTAGGGGGTGTTAGGGTTAGGTTTAGGGGAAGGGTTAGGTTTAGGGGTAGATGTAGGGGTTAATAATTTAATTTAGACTGTTGCGATGGGGGCTGGCGGTTTAGGGGTTAATATGCTTATTTAGTGGTAGTGATGTGGGAGGCCAGAGGTTTAGGGGTTAATAACTTTATTTATTGGCGGCAATGTCAGGGAGCGACACAATAGGGGTTAATAACTTTAATATAGTGGCGGCGATGTTGGGGTGTGGCGGAATAGGGGTTAATAACTTTAGAAGATATCGGGAGCGATATCGGGAGCAGCAGATTAGGGGTTAACACCTTCATTTAGGTGGCGGCGATATCAGGAGCAGCAGATTAAGGGTTAATAACTGTAGGCAGGCGTCTGCGGTGTCGGGGCAGCAGATTAGGGGTGTTTAGATGTGGGGTTTATGTTAGGGTGTTAGGTTTAAACGTTAGTTTCTTTTTCCCCATTGACATCAATGGGGTTGCGCTACAGAGCTTTTCTTTCTGCGATCACAGGTGTTAGACTTTTTTCTGACCCGCTCTCCCCATTGATGTCTATGGGAAAGCGTGCTTGAGCACGTCTAAACAGCGCTTGTTTTTGCTGCGGTATGGAGCTTAAAAGCACCATATCACCCGCACAAGCCAGGTTTTTAAAACTTGTAATGGCAGCACTATAGGGGATTAAAAAACGCCACTTTTGTTGCGTTCGTTAATTTCCCTATAGCGCTCAAAACTCGGAATCTAGCTGTGTGTTGGTAAATGTTCTAAAGAAAATTGACTATAGGTGTGATAGAAAAAACATGAAATGCGACCAGCTAAAATAAACAAAATCTTACATATTATATAAAATAAATTATACTGGTGCACACTTCTCAGGGGCTGTTTCATCAGTCACATATAAATCTATTTTGATGTGCAATATTTTTATTAGTTTGTTATCAGTCCAATCATAAAATATCATTTAAAAAAAAGACACAATGATTAAAAAACATTCGGCTAGATTACGAGTTTTGCGTTATGAGGGGTGCGGTACTAACTTGCACGTTATTGTCACCGCTCACTTACCTACAGCGCTGGTATTACAGGTTTTCAGAAACCCGGCGTCAACAGGCAAGAAGTGAGCGTAGAGCAAAATTGTGCTCCATAGCGCTGCTTAAGTCAGTGGTGAGCTGGTTGTACGTGCTCGTGCACGATTTCCCCATAGACATGACTGGGGAGAGCCGGCTGAGAAAAAGTCTAACACCTGCAAAAAAGCAGTGTAAAGCTCAGTAACGCAACCCCATTGATTCCTATGGGGAAAGTAAAGTTATATTTACACCTAAAACCCTAACCTAACACCCTAACATGAATCCCGAGTCTAAACACCCCTAATCTTACACTTATTAACCCTTAATCTGCCGCCCACGACATCGCCGACACCTACATTATATTTATTAACCCCTAATCTGCCGCTCTGGACATCGCCGCCACCTACATTATACTTATGAACCCCTAATCTGCTGCCCCCAACATCGCTGACACCTGCATTATATTTATTAACCCCTAATCTGCTGCCCCCAACGTCACCACCACTATAATAAACATATTAACCCCTAAACCGCCGTACTCCTGCCTCACAAACGTGTGTTAAATATTATTAACCCCTAATCTGCCGCCCCTAACATTGCCACCACCTACCTACAATTATTAACCCCTAATCTGCTGCCCCCAACTTCGCCGCCGCAATATTATATTTATTAACCCCTAAACCTAAGTCTAACCCTAACCCTAACACCCAGTAACTGAAATATAATTAAGATAAATATAAATAAAACCTACAATTATTACCTAAATTATTCCTATTTAAAACTAAATACTTACCTGTAAAATAAACCCTGAGCTAGCTACAATATAACTAATAGTTACATTGTATCTATCTTAGGGTTTATTTTTTATTTTACAGGCAAGTTTGTATTTATTTTAACTATGTAGAATAGTTAGCAAATAGTTATTAACTATTTACTAACTACCTAGCTAAAATAAATACAAATTGACCTGTAAAATAAAACCTAACCTGTCTTATACTAACACCTACCCTTACGCTACAATTAAATACATTCCCTAAATTAAATACAATTAACTAAATTCCAAAAACAATTAGCTAAATTACAAAAAAAACCCACTAAATTACAGAAAATAAAAAAACAAATTACAAGATCTTTCAACTAATTACACCTAATTTAATAGCCCTATTGGGCCACAATAGAGCTAAATTCCCTTTTAAGTGCAATGCCCATCCAAATGCCCTTTTCAGGGCAATGGGGAGCTTAGGTTTTTTTAGTTAGGGTTTTATTTGGGGGGTTGGCTGTGTGGGTGGTGGGTTTTACTGTTGCGGGGGTTATTTGTATTTTTTTTACAGGTAAAAGAGCTGATTTCTTTGGGGCAATGCCCCGCAAAAGGCCCTTTTAAGGGCTGTTGGTAGTTTAGTTTAGGCTAGGGTTTTTTTTTTTTTCGGGTGGGCTTTTTTTATTTTGATAGGGATATTAGATTAGGTGTAATTAGTTCAAAGATCGTGTAATTTGTTTTTTATTTTCTGTAATTTAGTGTTTTTTTATTTGTAATTTAGATAATTGTTTTGAATTTAGTTAATTGTATTTAATTTAGGGAATGTATTTAATTGTAGGGTTAGGTTAGGTGTTAGTGTAAGACAGGTTAGGTTTTATTTTACAGGTCAATTTGTATTTATTTTAGCTAGGTAGTTAGTAAATCGTTAATAACTATTTAGTAACTATTTTACCTAGTTAAAATAAATACAAACTTGCCTGTTAAATAAAAATAAAACCTAAGATAGATACAATGTAACTTAGTTAGGTAAGTATTTAGTTTTAAATAGGAATAATTTAGGTAATAATTGCCGGTTTTATTTATATTTATTTTAATTATATTTAAGTTAGGGGGGGTGTTAGGGTTAGGGTTAGACTTAGATTTAGGAGTTAATAAATTTAATATAGTGGCGGCGACGTTGGGGACGACGACGTTGGCGGCGACGTTGGGGACGGCAGATTAGTGGTTAATAAACGTAGGTAGGTGGCGGCAATGTTAGGGACAGCAGATTAGGGGTTAATAATATTTAAATAATGTTTGCGAGGCGGGAGTGCGGCGGTTTAGGGGTTAATATGTTTAATTTTAGTGTTTGCGATGTGGGAGGGCCTCAGTTTAGGGGTTAATAGGTAGTTTATGGGTGTTAGTGTACTTTTTAGCACTTTAGTTATGAGTTTTATGCTACGGCGTTGTAGTGTAAAACTACTGACTTTAGAATGAGGTACGAATCTTGACGGGATAGGCTGTACCGCTCACTTTTTGGCCTCCCAGGACAAGCTCGTAATACCGGCGCTATGGAAGTCCCATAGAAAAAAGACTATACACAATTTGTTTAAATTGATTTGCTGTAAGGGCAAAAAAGTGTGCGGTGCCCCTAAATCTGCAAGACTCGTAATACCAGCGGTATTAAAAAAGCAGCGTTTTGAGGCTTAACGCTGCTCTTTACTCATAACGCAAGACTTGTGATCTAGCCAAATAAAAACACAATATATATGTATATATACACCAAAATGGCAGCTCCCATACCTGTGATATCTGTATGGTAGTTCTCTTATGTCTGTTCCTTAAAGCCCTGCAATAGTTGTACGAGTATAACCTCATTATTGTACTACAAAAGGAACTGAAATTACAATGACACTAGCATATTCACAGTCTCTCAAAGCATCATGTAGATAGAAATGTACTCCCTAGCAAAACTGTCTCTCAGCTGACCACTGGTCATTTTTATACAGATTATGGACAGTATTGTAATGCTTGTGGGATACTCCTCTATCAGACCAAACTCGGCCAGTAGTCTTGTTATCCCGGCATCGAGCAGAAAAGGTTTGCAAGGTGAGATAAGTGGCACTTACCACAGGCAGGACAGTTCTTGGTGGCAACAGACAGGAAACCAGAGAAAGGTAGTTCAGGGGTAAACCACTAGGATGGTCAGGCAGGCAGGGATCGGCAAAAGTAAGGCAGTCCAGAGGTAAACCACTAGGATGGTCAGGCAGGCAGGGTTTGGTAACAGTAAATCAATCCAGCAGTTAAGGGTTAAACAGGCAGAGTGGTCAGACAAGCAAGGTTCAGCAGCAGTATTTCAATACAGAATTTTTAGGGATAAATAGGCAGAGTGGTCAGACAGGCAAGGTTCAGCAACAATATAACAGTCAAGCATACAAATAAGCACAACCCAGGAGAACAGTAAATAACAACTATACTTGGGCAGTGATAGGTAGGAGTGACGTTAAAAGGTAAGTTTAAGGAGCGCCTAAACCAAAGCCAGGTCTAATAAGTTGGAAATCGTGGGATACAAAAATCTATGTGAACCAGTGAGTGACAATAAAGATTATGTGACGCTGGTTGCAATAATTAAACACCAATATGTAGCCAATAATAATAAAAACAAGTAAAGGTGGCAGATTACATTTAAAAAGTGATAACAATTTTAATAACAAATTTTACATGGATCCATGTCACAATTAGAATTTAAAAGTTTAAAAACAACAAATGTTAAGAACAATTATTGGGATTATAATAGGAAGACAATCTTAGTGCGATATAAAAACAGAGGGTACACAATGGTAACTACTCTAGAGGTTCTTAAGTGCAAAAGTGTGTAAGATGGTACAATACAATACAATAAATTAATACAATACAATACAAAGGGTTAATAAAATACAGATAAATATATAATAATAGTCCAGATCAAAAAAGTGTATAGTTCATCGTGAAAAAATCCAAAATAAACTCAAATGTTCCAAAGTAGTAGTGAAAAAGTAACTGTTGAAAAAAGTAACTGTTGAAAAAAGTAACTGTTGAAAGGTATATAATTGTATATCCAAATATATCCAAGTGGAAAATATGTGAAAAAATATAAAAAATCAAAAAATACAAAAATGGAATTATGTAGTGTAGTGATATCACATGTGTTGATAAAATCCAAGCCAAAAAAAAACAGTGGAAAAAACCTTGATTGTGATCAAATAAAAAATAACAAAAATATAAAATAAGATCTCCAAATCCTGGGAAAAAAAGAAAGAAAGAAAGAAATATACAACATAGAGCAGTATCGTTTTAAGATAGATAAAAATATTGAAATATATCTCACCATATAAGCCAACGCGTTTCGGCCCACCTATAGGGCCTTTCTCAAGACTCAAGGATCAGTCTTGAGAAAGGCCCTATAGGTGGGCCGAAATGCGTTGGCTTATATGGTGAGATATATTTCAATATTTTTATCTATCTTAAAACGATACTGCTCTATGTTGTATATTTCTTTTTTTCACAGGATTTGGAGATCTTACGTTATATTTTTGTTATTTTTTATTTGATCACAATCAAGGTTTTTTCCACTGTTTTTTTTTGGCTTGGATTTTATCAACACATGTGATATCACTACACTACATAATTCCATTTTTGTATTTTTTTATTTTTTATATTTTTTCACATATTTCCCACTTGGATATATTTGGATATACAATTATATACCTTTCAACAGTTACTTTTTTCAACAGTTACTTTTTCACTCCTACTTTGGAACATTTGAGTTTATTTTGGATTTTTTTCACGATGAACTATACACTTTTTTGATCTGGACAATTATTATATATTTATCTGTATTTTATTAACCCTTTGTATTGTATTGTATTAATTTATTGTATTGTATTGTACCATCTTACACACTTTTGCACTTAAGTACTTCTAGAGTAGTTACCATTGTGTACCCTCTGTTTTTATATTGCACTAAGATTGTCTTCCTATTATAATCCCAATAATTGTTCTTAACATTTGTTGTTTTTAAACTTTTAAATTCTAATTGTGACATGGATCCATGTAAAATTTGTTATTAAAATTGTTATCACTTTTTAAATGTAATCTGCCACCTTTACTTGTTTTTATTATTATTGGCTACATATTGGTGTTTAATTATTGCAACCAGCGTCACATAATCTTTATTGTCACTCACTGGTTCACATAGATTTTTGTATCCCACGATTTCCATCGTATTAGACGTGGCCTTGGTTTAGGCGCTCCTTAAACTTACATTTTAGCACTTATTTGTTTCCATGGGTAACTAGGGACCCATTAGTTCTAGGAGCCAAAGGTCGATTTTGAGTTAGCACTGTCGGATATACCCCCCTTTTTTTAGTAGGAGTGAAGTTACTTACATAGGCGCAGGATTCGCGCCACAGGAGATCCAGACCAGCTTCTGCAGGAGGAAAGTGTGGCGATGACGTCACCACCGCAAGCAGAGAGGAGCCGACTCCCCCCTAGGCAACGAGCAGACAGCAGGCACTGCGTCCCTAGCAACAGCTAGAGCGGCGCAGCGCGACAAGTATGCACTTATAATTTCATGCACCTCCCTTTAATCATTGGTGCTGTCATTAAGGAACCTAGATTACACTGCAGTTATCTGAAGGAAAGTTTCTGCACGTGTACAAATAGATCAGCACTGTGCTGTAGTGAAAGATATATTTCAACATGGTGTCACGCATGACTAGAGGGATGTTAGGGATAACCTCAGTACTATGCTTATTAAATGTATTTAGTGTTTATTGTCCCTTTAATGCAAAGCTCATTAATATACAACTATACACATTTTTAAAAGAATATTTAAAAGCTAAGATTTACCTCACCCATTTGCCAAACAGACTTTTTGTTTGCATGAGTTTTATGGAAAGCTCCTCGCTTGGGTTCCAGATATTTCAGTACATGCTGGGACAAATGGCCAGATAATTATTTACTTAATTACAGTACTTTGAGGGACACATACATCATAGCAGCCAGCCAAGTTTTCCCTATATTATATTGGGCACATGGATTAATTAGCTACTCTATAAGGGGAAAAAAAAACATAACAAGATTTTCACTTATGGATTATTGATATTGGAAAATTAACCACATCACCAAAAAGTAAATCCAAAAAAATAAATATGCATGCATAAAAGTAGCAATATGTGCATGTGCAACATAACTAAACAGTTTTGTGTCATCAATTAACTTTAATACCCTGCATCATGAAAAAATGTGCATACAAAAAAAGACGCATGCATTCACAAACAAATGTAACAATATAAATGCCTTTGTACTGTTTACACTGGCTTGCACATGCAAATTTTTCCCAGTTTCCTTCATAACATGGTGGATTATATGTTTCTTTTGTGAAAGTACATTTTTTCCACTTGAGATGAGTAGTTTTATTTCCACCCATAGATTTTTTTTTTTTTTTTTATTGGTTGGGACTGATAAGTTAAGTATAAAAACACCAGACATCAAACATGCTTTATTTTTGTCTTACTAAAACCTAACAATGGATTTTGAGACTGCTGCTGAGATACAAAAAACAATGAGCTGGTGAGTGGTTAGAGATCTAGTGGGAGTGGACACCCACAATACATTGCTAGTGCACGCTTTGAGCTAGATTACATGTGGAATGCAACCTGCATGATGTGTCTTTTTGTGCAACCTTACACAAATAATATCACACACTTTGGTATTACAAGTGGATGGTCAAATATTATTTATCATTGGCAAACCTTTTTTTTTAGTGCACCCTATATTTTTAATGGATCAGATACAGGGAACAAGTGAAAAGGTAAATGTTGAGCATGATTGCAATCCAAAAATAGAAGCTTTATTGACCATGCACAAGCGGTTTTAAAACACAAAAGCTCCAATATTTGTGTACTCCACTTGCAATATAAGGCTTTACTTGTTGGGTTTAATGCACCTCTATCTCCGGGAGAAAATAGATACAAATAAGAAGCTCAGTTGGCTTTTTGTAATATACTAGATCGGCCCCCTTTTGTCTCTTTATAATAAGATATTTGAATGTACGCAAGTGGTTTACTACATATGTGGTTTGAAGCTGACAACATATATTTTAGAGTGATTACTTGTTCTATGGGTGTTTACTTTTGTTCCTATGACAATGGGGCACATAAGTAATGTTATTGGCAAACACAAAGTTATGGTGTAGCACTGGTGGTGAGCTCACAGTGTCACAGAGGTGAGTTTTGTATGTTTGAAGAAGGAGTTATGTGTGCCCTTGAAATATCACAAATAAGATTTTGTTTATTACACTGATGAGTAATACATTTAACTTTAGGTGATAAGCTTGGCGATTTTATTTTTCAATGGAGTAAAAAACAAAAGCTACCAAATTTATATAACTAATCTTATAAAATAAAAAGTCAAGCTTAAAAAAGTGAGCATATTTTGTGATATTCTATATTCTTT